>NW_026961232.1:0-49264 GCF_963924245.1 Chroicocephalus ridibundus
CGAAAACAGTACTCAAAGACAGGGAGAGCAAGCTCTCTCTTGGCACTTTGGATGTGGGACATA
This sequence comes from Chroicocephalus ridibundus, assembly GCF_963924245.1. Taxonomy (NCBI): domain Eukaryota; kingdom Metazoa; phylum Chordata; class Aves; order Charadriiformes; family Laridae; genus Chroicocephalus; species Chroicocephalus ridibundus. Next base: position 64 of record NW_026961232.1, read on the forward strand.
CAGCGAGATGTTTGCTGCTTTTGCGTTTGGCTGTTGGGAGATTTACAGCACAAAGATATCTAGTTGATTTGAAGCAGTTCCGAGAAAGTCTAAACATAATCGCCACTTCTCCCTCCTGGCACTTTCCATGTGGGAGATATAGCAGGATGTATATTGGTTTTGAGGACAACTCAATGGACAGTGTAGGGAGAAAAGTTCCTGGCTCCTTGAATGCCGTTCCTGGAGACACTGCGATCAATGAGGGAGATATGTCAAGATGTGTGTTGGTTTTGAGGACGGCTCTCTGGAGAGTCTTAGCAAAGAGGTCACAGGGATAATCAGAGCAATTCTCAGAGACACTGAGAACAAGCTCGACAATTCCCTCCTGGCACTTTCCCTGTAGGAGATACCGCAAGACGTTTCTGTAGATTGGGCACAGCGCTCTGCAGGGTGTTAGCAGAGACTTTCCCGGGACAGTGAAACCCTATGTCAGAGACACTGAGAAGAAGCCCCAATGTTCCCTCCAGGCACTTTCAGTGTGGGTGCCTTCTCCACGTGGTTCCTGGTTTCCCTGCAGCGCTGAAGAGAATGTTAGCAAAGAGGTAACCGGCACAGCGAAAACAGTACTCAAAGAGAGGGAGAGCAAGCTCTCTCTGGCACTTTGGATGTGGGACATACAGCGAGATGTTTGCTGCTTTTGCGTTTGGCTGTTGGGAGATTTACAGCACAAAGATATCTAGTTGATTTGAAGCAGTTCCGAGAAAGTCTAAACATAATCGCCACTTCTCCCTCCTGGCACTTTCCATGTGGGAGATATAGCAGGATGTATATTGGTTTTGAGGACAACTCAATGGACAGTGTAGGGAGAAAAGTTCCTGGCTCCTTGAATGCCGTTCCTGGAGACACTGCGATCAATGAGGGAGATATGTCAAGATGTGTGTTGGTTTTGAGGACGGCTCTCTGGAGAGTCTTAGCAAAGAGGTCACAGGGATAATCAGAGCAATTCTCAGAGACACTGAGAACAAGCTCGACAATTCCCTCCTGGCACTTTCCTGTAGGAGATACCGCAAGACGTTTCTGTAGATTGGGCACAGCGCTCTGCAGGGTGTTAGCAGAGACTTTCCCGGGACAGTGAAACCCTATGTCAGAGACACTGAGAAGAAGCCCCAATGTTCCCTCCAGGCACTTTCAGTGTGGGTGCCTTCTCCACGTGGTTCCTGGTTTCCCTGCAGCGCTGAAGAGAATGTTAGCAAAGAGGTAACCGGCACAGCGAAAACAGTACTCAAGAGAGGGAGAGCAAGCTCTCTCTTGGCACTTTGGATGTGGGACATACAGCGAGATGTTTGCTGCTTTTGCGTTTGGCTGTTGGGAGATTTACAGCACAAAGATATCTAGTTGATTTGAAGCAGTTCGAGAAAGTCTAAACATAATCGCCACTTCTCCCTCCTGGCACTTCCATGTGGGAGATATAGCAGGATGTATATTGGTTTTGAGGACAACTCAATGGACAGTGTAGGGAGAAAAGGTCCTGGCTCCTTGAATGCCGTTCCTGGAGACACTGCGATCAATGTGGGAGATATGTCAAGATGTGTGTTGGTTTTGAGGACGGCTCTCTGGAGAGTCTTAGCAAAGAGGTCACAGGGATAATCAGAGCAATTCTCAGAGACACTGAGAACAAGATGGACAGTTCCCTCCTGGCACTTTCCCTGTAGGAGATACCGCAAGACGTTTCTGTAGATTGGGCACAGCGCTCTGCAGGGTGTTAGCAGAGACTTTCCCGGGACAGTGAAACCCTATGTCAGAGACACTGAGAAGAAGCCCCAATGTTCCCTCCAGGCACTTTCAGTGTGGGTGCCTTCTCCACGTGGTTCCTGGTTTCCCTGCAGCGCTGAGAGAATGTTAGCAAAGAGGTAACCGGCACAGCGAAAACAGTACTCAAAGACAGGGAGAGCAAGCTCTCTCTTGGCACTTTGGATGTGGGACATACAGCGAGATGTTTGCTGCTTTTGCGTTTGGCTGTTGGGAGATTTACAGCACAAAGATATCTAGTTGATTTGAAGCAGTTCCGAGAAAGTCTAAACATAATCGCCACTTCTCCTCCTGGCACTTTCCATGTGGGAGATATAGCAGGATGTATATTGGTTTTGAGGACAACTCAATGGACAGTGTAGGGAGAAAAGTTCCTGGCTCCTTGAATGCCGTTCCTGGAGACACTGCGATCAATGAGGGAGATATGTCAAGATGTGTGTTGGTTTTGAGGACGGCTCTCTGGAGAGTCTTAGCAAAGAGGTCACAGGGATAATCAGAGCAATTCTCAGAGACACTGAGAACAAGCTCGACAATTCCCTCCTGGCACTTTCCCTGTAGGAGATACCGCAAGACGTTTCTGTAGATTGGGCACAGCGCTCTGCAGGGTGTTAGCAGAGACTTTCCCGGGACAGTGAAACCCTATGTCAGAGACACTGAGAAGAAGCCCCAATGTTCCCTCCAGGCACTTTCAGTGTGGGTGCCTTCTCCACGTGGTTCCTGGTTTCCCTGCAGCGCTGAAGAGAATGTTAGCAAAGAGGTAACCGGCACAGCGAAAACAGTACTCAAAGAGAGGGAGAGCAAGCTCTCTCTTGGCACTTTGGATGTGGGACATACAGCGAGATGTTTGCTGCTTTTGCGTTTGGCTGTTGGGAGATTTACAGCACAAAGATATCTAGTTGATTTGAAGCAGTTCCGAGAAAGTCTAAACATAATCGCCACTTCTCCCTCCTGGCACTTTCCATGTGGGAGATATAGCAGGATGTATATTGGTTTTGAGGACAACTCAATGGACAGTGTAGGGAGAAAAGTTCCTGGCTCCTTGAATGCCGTTCCTGGAGACACTGCGATCAATGTGGGAGATATGTCAAGATGTGTGTTGGTTTTGAGGACGGCTCTCTGGAGAGTCTTAGCAAAGAGGTCACAGGGATAATCAGAGCAATTCTCAGAGACACTGAGAACAAGCTCGACAATTCCCTCCTGGCACTTTCCCTGTAGGAGATACCGCAAGACGTTTCTGTAGATTGGGCACAGCGCTCTGCAGGGTGTTAGCAGAGACTTTCCCGGGACAGTGAAACCCTATGTCAGAGACACTGAGAAGAAGCCCCAATGTTCCCTCCAGGCACTTTCAGTGTGGGTGCCTTCTCCACGTGGTTCCTGGTTTCCCTGCAGCGCTGAAGAGAATGTTAGCAAAGAGGTAACCGGCACAGCGAAAACAGTACTCAAAGACAGGGAGAGCAAGCTCTCTCTTGGCACTTTGGATGTGGGACATACAGCGAGATGTTTGCTGCTTTTGCGTTTGGCTGTTGGGAGATTTACAGCACAAAGATATCTAGTTGATTTGAAGCAGTTCCGAGAAAGTCTAAACATAATCGCCACTTCTCCCTCCTGGCACTTTCCATGTGGGAGATATAGCAGGATGTATATTGGTTTTGAGGACAACTCAATGGACAGTGTAGGGAGAAAAGTTCCTGGCTCCTTGAATGCCGTTCCTGGAGACACTGCGATCAATGAGGGAGATATGTCAAGATGTGTGTTGGTTTTGAGGACGGCTCTCTGGAGAGTCTTAGCAAAGAGGTCACAGGGATAATCAGAGCAATTCTCAGAGACACTGAGAACAAGCTCGACAATTCCCTCCTGGCACTTTCCCTGTAGGAGATACCGCAAGACGTTTCTGTAGATTGGGCACAGCGCTCTGCAGGGTGTTAGCAGAGACTTTCCCGGGACAGTGAAACCCTATGTCAGAGACACTGAGAAGAAGCCCCAATGTTCCCTCCAGGCACTTTCAGTGTGGGTGCCTTCTCCACGTGGTTCCTGGTTTCCCTGCAGCGCTGAAGAGAATGTTAGCAAAGAGGTAACCGGCACAGCGAAAACAGTACTCAAAGACAGGGAGAGCAAGCTCTCTCTTGGCACTTTGGATGTGGGACATACAGCGAGATGTTTGCTGCTTTTGCGTTTGGCTGTTGGGAGATTTACAGCACAAAGATATCTAGTTGATTTGAAGCAGTTCCGAGAAAGTCTAAACATAATCGCCACTTCTCCCTCCTGGCACTTTCCATGTGGGAGATATAGCAGGATGTATATTGGTTTTGAGGACAACTCAATGGACAGTGTAGGGAGAAAAGTTCCTGGCTCCTTGAATGCCGTTCCTGGAGACACTGCGATCAATGTGGGAGATATGTCAAGATGTGTGTTGGTTTTGAGGACGGCTCTCTGGAGAGTCTTAGCAAAGAGGTCACAGGGATAATCAGAGCAATTCTCAGAGACACTGAGAACAAGCTCGACAATTCCCTCCTGGCACTTTCCCTGTAGGAGATACCGCAAGACGTTTCTGTAGATTGGGCACAGCGCTCTGCAGGGTGTTAGCAGAGACTTTCCCGGGACAGTGAAACCCTATGTCAGAGACACTGAGAAGAAGCCCCAATGTTCCCTCCAGGCACTTTCAGTGTGGGTGCCTTCTCCACGTGGTTCCTGGTTTCCCTGCAGCGCTGAAGAGAATGTTAGCAAAGAGGTAACCGGCACAGCGAAAACAGTACTCAAAGACAGGGAGAGCAAGCTCTCTCTTGGCACTTTGGATGTGGGACATACAGCGAGATGTTTGCTGCTTTTGCGTTTGGCTGTTGGGAGATTTACAGCACAAAGATATCTAGTTGATTTGAAGCAGTTCCGAGAAAGTCTAAACATAATCGCCACTTCTCCCTCCTGGCACTTTCCATGTGGGAGATATAGCAGGATGTATATTGGTTTTGAGGACAACTCAATGGACAGTGTAGGGAGAAAAGTTCCTGGCTCCTTGAATGCCGTTCCTGGAGACACTGCGATCAATGAGGGAGATATGTCAAGATGTGTGTTGGTTTTGAGGACGGCTCTCTGGAGAGTCTTAGCAAAGAGGTCACAGGGATAATCAGAGCAATTCTCAGAGACACTGAGAACAAGCTCGACAATTCCCTCCTGGCACTTTCCCTGTAGGAGATACCGCAAGACGTTTCTGTAGATTGGGCACAGCGCTCTGCAGGGTGTTAGCAGAGACTTTCCCGGGACAGTGAAACCCTATGTCAGAGACACTGAGAAGAAGCCCCAATGTTCCCTCCAGGCACTTTCAGTGTGGGTGCCTTCTCCACGTGGTTCCTGGTTTCCCTGCAGCGCTGAAGAGAATGTTAGCAAAGAGGTAACCGGCACAGCGAAAACAGTACTCAAAGACAGGGAGAGCAAGCTCTCTCTTGGCACTTTGGATGTGGGACATACAGCGAGATGTTTGCTGCTTTTGCGTTTGGCTGTTGGGAGATTTACAGCACAAAGATATCTAGTTGATTTGAAGCAGTTCCGAGGAAGTCTAAACATAATCCCCACTTCTCCCTCCTGGCACTTTCCATGTGGGAGATATAGCAGGATGTATATTGGTTTTGAGGACAACTCAATGGACAGTGTAGGGAGAAAAGTTCCTGGCTCCTTGAATGCCGTTTCTGGAGACACTGCGATCAATGAGGGAGATATGTCAAGATGTGTGTTGGTTTTGAGGACGGCTCTCTGGAGAGTCTTAGCAAAGAGGTCACAGGGATAATCAGAGCAATTCTCAGAGACACTGAGAACAAGCTCGACAATTCCCTCCTGGCACTTTCCCTGTAGGAGATACCGCAAGACGTTTCTGTAGATTGGGCACAGCGCTCTGCAGGGTGTTAGCAGAGACTTTCCCGGGACAGTGAAACCCTATGTCAGAGACACTGAGAAGAAGCCCCAATGTTCCCTCCAGGCACTTTCAGTGTGGGTGCCTTCTCCACGTGGTTCCTGGTTTCCCTGCAGCGCTGAAGAGAATGTTAGCAAAGAGGTAACCGGCACAGCGAAAACAGTACTCAAAGACAGGGAGAGCAAGCTCTCTCTTGGCACTTTGGATGTGGGACATACAGCGAGATGTTTGCTGCTTTTGCGTTTGGCTGTTGGGAGATTTACAGCACAAAGATATCTAGTTGATTTGAAGCAGTTCCGAGGAAGTCTAAACATAATCCCCACTTCTCCCTCCTGGCACTTTCCATGTGGGAGATATAGCAGGATGTATATTGGTTTTGAGGACAACTCAATGGACAGTGTAGGGAGAAAAGTTCCTGGCTCCTTGAATGCCGTTTCTGGAGACACTGCGATCAATGAGGGAGATATGTCAAGATGTGTGTTGGTTTTGAGGACGGCTCTCTGGAGAGTCTTAGCAAAGAGGTCACAGGGATAATCAGAGCAATTCTCAGAGACACTGAGAACAAGCTCGACAATTCCCTCCTGGCACTTTCCCTGTAGGAGATACCGCAAGACGTTTCTGTAGATTGGGCACAGCGCTCTGCAGGGTGTTAGCAGAGACTTTCCCGGGACAGTGAAACCCTATGTCAGAGACACTGAGAAGAAGCCCCAATGTTCCCTCCAGGCACTTTCAGTGTGGGTGCCTTCTCCACGTGGTTCCTGGTTTCCCTGCAGCGCTGAAGAGAATGTTAGCAAAGAGGTAACCGGCACAGCGAAAACAGTACTCAAAGACAGGGAGAGCAAGCTCTCTCTTGGCACTTTGGATGTGGGACATACAGCGAGATGTTTGCTGCTTTTGCGTTTGGCTGTTGGGAGATTTACAGCACAAAGATATCTAGTTGATTTGAAGCAGTTCCGAGAAAGTCTAAACATAATCGCCACTTCTCCCTCCTGGCACTTTCCATGTGGGAGATATAGCAGGATGTATATTGGTTTTGAGGACAACTCAATGGACAGTGTAGGGAGAAAAGTTCCTGGCTCCTTGAATGCCGTTCCTGGAGACACTGCGATCAATGAGGGAGATATGTCAAGATGTGTGTTGGTTTTGAGGACGGCTCTCTGGAGAGTCTTAGCAAAGAGGTCACAGGGATAATCAGAGCAATTCTCAGAGACACTGAGAACAAGCTCGACAATTCCCTCCTGGCACTTTCCCTGTAGGAGATACCGCAAGACGTTTCTGTAGATTGGGCACAGCGCTCTGCAGGGTGTTAGCAGAGACTTTCCCGGGACAGTGAAACCCTATGTCAGAGACACTGAGAAGAAGCCCCAATGTTCCCTCCAGGCACTTTCAGTGTGGGTGCCTTCTCCACGTGGTTCCTGGTTTCCCTGCAGCGCTGAAGAGAATGTTAGCAAAGAGGTAACCGGGACAGTGAAAACAGTACTCAAAGAGAGGGAGAGCAAGCTCTCTCTTGGCACTTTGGATGTGGGACATACAGCGAGATGTTTGCTGCTTTTGCGTTTGGCTGTTGGGAGATTTACAGCACAAAGATATCTAGTTGATTTGAAGCAGTTCCGAGAAAGTCTAAACATAATCGCCACTTCTCCCTCCTGGCACTTTCCATGTGGGAGATATAGCAGGATGTATATTGGTTTTGAGGACAACTCAATGGACAGTGTAGGGAGAAAAGTTCCTGGCTCCTTGAATGCCGTTCCTGGAGACACTGCGATCAATGAGGGAGATATGTCAAGATGTGTGTTTGTTTTGAGGACGGCTCTCTGGAGAGTCTTAGCAAAGAGGTCACAGGGATAATCAGAGCAATTCTCAGAGACACTGAGAACAAGCTCGACAATTCCCTCCTGGCACTTTCCCTGTAGGAGATACCGCAAGACGTTTCTGTAGATTGGGCACAGCGCTCTGCAGGGTGTTAGCAGAGACTTTCCCGGGACAGTGAAACCCTATGTCAGAGACACTGAGAAGAAGCCCCAATGTTCCCTCCAGGCACTTTCAGTGTGGGTGCCTTCTCCACGTGGTTCCTGGTTTCCCTGCAGCGCTGAAGAGAATGTTAGCAAAGAGGTAACCGGCACAGCGAAAACAGTACTCAAAGACAGGGAGAGCAAGCTCTCTCTTGGCACTTTGGATGTGGGACATACAGCGAGATGTTTGCTGCTTTTGCGTTTGGCTGTTGGGAGATTTACAGCACAAAGATATCTAGTTGATTTGAAGCAGTTCCGAGAAAGTCTAAACATAATCGCCACTTCTCCCTCCTGGCACTTTCCATGTGGGAGATATAGCAGGATGTATATTGGTTTTGAGGACAACTCAATGGACAGTGTAGGGAGAAAAGTTCCTGGCTCCTTGAATGCCGTTCCTGGAGACACTGCGATCAATGAGGGAGATATGTCAAGATGTGTGTTTGTTTTGAGGACGGCTCTCTGGAGAGTCTTAGCAAAGAGGTCACAGGGATAATCAGAGCAATTCTCAGAGACACTGAGAACAAGCTCGACAATTCCCTCCTGGCACTTTCCCTGTAGGAGATACCGCAAGACGTTTCTGTAGATTGGGCACAGCGCTCTGCAGGGTGTTAGCAGAGACTTTCCCGGGACAGTGAAACCCTATGTCAGAGACACTGAGAAGAAGCCCCAATGTTCCCTCCAGGCACTTTCAGTGTGGGTGCCTTCTCCACGTGGTTCCTGGTTTCCCTGCAGCGCTGAAGAGAATGTTAGCAAAGAGGTAACCGGGACAGTGAAAACAGTACTCAAAGACAGGGAGAGCAAGCTCTCTCTTGGCACTTTGGATGTGGGACATACAGCGAGATGTTTGCTGCTTTTGCGTTTGGCTGTTGGGAGATTTACAGCACAAAGATATCTAGTTGATTTGAAGCAGTTCCGAGAAAGTCTAAACATAATCGCCACTTCTCCCTCCTGGCACTTTCCATGTGGGAGATATAGCAGGATGTATATTGGTTTTGAGGACAACTCAATGGACAGTGTAGGGAGAAAAGTTCCTGGCTCCTTGAATGCCGTTTCTGGAGACACTGCGATCAATGAGGGAGATATGTCAAGATGTGTGTTGGTTTTGAGGACGGCTCTCTGGAGAGTCTTAGCAAAGAGGTCACAGGGATAATCAGAGCAATTCTCAGAGACACTGAGAACAAGCTCGACAATTCCCTCCTGGCACTTTCCCTGTAGGAGATACCGCAAGACGTTTCTGTAGATTGGGCACAGCGCTCTGCAGGGTGTTAGCAGAGACTTTCCCGGGACAGTGAAACCCTATGTCAGAGACACTGAGAAGAAGCCCCAATGTTCCCTCCAGGCACTTTCAGTGTGGGTGCCTTCTCCACGTGGTTCCTGGTTTCCCTGCAGCGCTGAAGAGAATGTTAGCAAAGAGGTAACCGGCACAGCGAAAACAGTACTCAAAGACAGGGAGAGCAAGCTCTCTCTTGGCACTTTGGATGTGGGACATACAGCGAGATGTTTGCTGCTTTTGCGTTTGGCTGTTGGGAGATTTACAGCACAAAGATATCTAGTTGATTTGAAGCAGTTCCGAGGAAGTCTAAACATAATCCCCACTTCTCCCTCCTGGCACTTTCCATGTGGGAGATATAGCAGGATGTATATTGGTTTTGAGGACAACTCAATGGACAGTGTAGGGAGAAAAGTTCCTGGCTCCTTGAATGCCGTTTCTGGAGACACTGCGATCAATGAGGGAGATATGTCAAGATGTGTGTTGGTTTTGAGGACGGCTCTCTGGAGAGTCTTAGCAAAGAGGTCACAGGGATAATCAGAGCAATTCTCAGAGACACTGAGAACAAGCTCGACAATTCCCTCCTGGCACTTTCCCTGTAGGAGATACCGCAAGACGTTTCTGTAGATTGGGCACAGCGCTCTGCAGGGTGTTAGCAGAGACTTTCCCGGGACAGTGAAACCCTATGTCAGAGACACTGAGAAGAAGCCCCAATGTTCCCTCCAGGCACTTTCAGTGTGGGTGCCTTCTCCACGTGGTTCCTGGTTTCCCTGCAGCGCTGAAGAGAATGTTAGCAAAGAGGTAACCGGCACAGCGAAAACAGTACTCAAAGACAGGGAGAGCAAGCTCTCTCTTGGCACTTTGGATGTGGGACATACAGCGAGATGTTTGCTGCTTTTGCGTTTGGCTGTTGGGAGATTTACAGCACAAAGATATCTAGTTGATTTGAAGCAGTTCCGAGAAAGTCTAAACATAATCGCCACTTCTCCCTCCTGGCACTTTCCATGTGGGAGATATAGCAGGATGTATATTGGTTTTGAGGACAACTCAATGGACAGTGTAGGGAGAAAAGTTCCTGGCTCCTTGAATGCCGTTCCTGGAGACACTGCGATCAATGAGGGAGATATGTCAAGATGTGTGTTTGTTTTGAGGACGGCTCTCTGGAGAGTCTTAGCAAAGAGGTCACAGGGATAATCAGAGCAATTCTCAGAGACACTGAGAACAAGCTCGACAATTCCCTCCTGGCACTTTCCCTGTAGGAGATACCGCAAGACGTTTCTGTAGATTGGGCACAGCGCTCTGCAGGGTGTTAGCAGAGACTTTCCCGGGACAGTGAAACCCTATGTCAGAGACACTGAGAAGAAGCCCCAATGTTCCCTCCAGGCACTTTCAGTGTGGGTGCCTTCTCCACGTGGTTCCTGGTTTCCCTGCAGCGCTGAAGAGAATGTTAGCAAAGAGGTAACCGGGACAGTGAAAACAGTACTCAAAGACAGGGAGAGCAAGCTCTCTCTTGGCACTTTGGATGTGGGACATACAGCGAGATGTTTGCTGCTTTTGCGTTTGGCTGTTGGGAGATTTACAGCACAAAGATATCTAGTTGATTTGAAGCAGTTCCGAGAAAGTCTAAACATAATCGCCACTTCTCCCTCCTGGCACTTTCCATGTGGGAGATATAGCAGGATGTATATTGGTTTTGAGGACAACTCAATGGACAGTGTAGGGAGAAAAGTTCCTGGCTCCTTGAATGCCGTTTCTGGAGACACTGCGATCAATGAGGGAGATATGTCAAGATGTGTGTTGGTTTTGAGGACGGCTCTCTGGAGAGTCTTAGCAAAGAGGTCACAGGGATAATCAGAGCAATTCTCAGAGACACTGAGAACAAGCTCGACAATTCCCTCCTGGCACTTTCCCTGTAGGAGATACCGCAAGACGTTTCTGTAGATTGGGCACAGCGCTCTGCAGGGTGTTAGCAGAGACTTTCCCGGGACAGTGAAACCCTATGTCAGAGACACTGAGAAGAAGCCCCAATGTTCCCTCCAGGCACTTTCAGTGTGGGTGCCTTCTCCACGTGGTTCCTGGTTTCCCTGCAGCGCTGAAGAGAATGTTAGCAAAGAGGTAACCGGCACAGCGAAAACAGTACTCAAAGACAGGGAGAGCAAGCTCTCTCTTGGCACTTTGGATGTGGGACATACAGCGAGATGTTTGCTGCTTTTGCGTTTGGCTGTTGGGAGATTTACAGCACAAAGATATCTAGTTGATTTGAAGCAGTTCCGAGGAAGTCTAAACATAATCCCCACTTCTCCCTCCTGGCACTTTCCATGTGGGAGATATAGCAGGATGTATATTGGTTTTGAGGACAACTCAATGGACAGTGTAGGGAGAAAAGTTCCTGGCTCCTTGAATGCCGTTTCTGGAGACACTGCGATCAATGAGGGAGATATGTCAAGATGTGTGTTGGTTTTGAGGACGGCTCTCTGGAGAGTCTTAGCAAAGAGGTCACAGGGATAATCAGAGCAATTCTCAGAGACACTGAGAACAAGCTCGACAATTCCCTCCTGGCACTTTCCCTGTAGGAGATACCGCAAGACGTTTCTGTAGATTGGGCACAGCGCTCTGCAGGGTGTTAGCAGAGACTTTCCCGGGACAGTGAAACCCTATGTCAGAGACACTGAGAAGAAGCCCCAATGTTCCCTCCAGGCACTTTCAGTGTGGGTGCCTTCTCCACGTGGTTCCTGGTTTCCCTGCAGCGCTGAAGAGAATGTTAGCAAAGAGGTAACCGGCACAGCGAAAACAGTACTCAAAGACAGGGAGAGCAAGCTCTCTCTTGGCACTTTGGATGTGGGACATACAGCGAGATGTTTGCTGCTTTTGCGTTTGGCTGTTGGGAGATTTACAGCACAAAGATATCTAGTTGATTTGAAGCAGTTCCGAGAAAGTCTAAACATAATCGCCACTTCTCCCTCCTGGCCCTTTCCATGTGGGAGATATAGCAGGATGTATATTGGTTTTGAGGACAACTCAATGGACAGTGTAGGGAGAAAAGTTCCTGGCTCCTTGAATGCCGTTCCTGGAGACACTGCGATCAATGTGGGAGATATGTCAAGATGTGTGTTGGTTTTGAGGACGGCTCTCTGGAGAGTCTTAGCAAAGAGGTCACAGGGATAATCAGAGCAATTCTCAGAGACACTGAGAACAAGCTCGACAATTCCCTCCTGGCACTTTCCCTGTAGGAGATACCGCAAGACGTTTCTGTAGATTGGGCACAGCGCTCTGCAGGGTGTTAGCAGAGACTTTCCCGGGACAGTGAAACCCTATGTCAGAGACACTGAGAAGAAGCCCCAATGTTCCCTCCAGGCACTTTCAGTGTGGGTGCCTTCTCCACGTGGTTCCTGGTTTCCCTGCAGCGCTGAAGAGAATGTTAGCAAAGAGGTAACCGGCACAGCGAAAACAGTACTCAAAGACAGGGAGAGCAAGCTCTCTCTTGGCACTTTGGATGTGGGACATACAGCGAGATGTTTGCTGCTTTTGCGTTTGGCTGTTGGGAGATTTACAGCACAAAGATATCTAGTTGATTTGAAGCAGTTCCGAGAAAGTCTAAACATAATCGCCACTTCTCCCTCCTGGCACTTTCCATGTGGGAGATATAGCAGGATGTATATTGGTTTTGAGGACAACTCAATGGACAGTGTAGGGAGAAAAGTTCCTGGCTCCTTGAATGCCGTTCCTGGAGACACTGCGATCAATGAGGGAGATATGTCAAGATGTGTGTTGGTTTTGAGGACGGCTCTCTGGAGAGTCTTAGCAAAGAGGTCACAGGGATAATCAGAGCAATTCTCAGAGACACTGAGAACAAGCTCGACAATTCCCTCCTGGCACTTTCCCTGTAGGAGATACCGCAAGACGTTTCTGTAGATTGGGCACAGCGCTCTGCAGGGTGTTAGCAGAGACTTTCCCGGGACAGTGAAACCCTATGTCAGAGACACTGAGAAGAAGCCCCAATGTTCCCTCCAGGCACTTTCAGTGTGGGTGCCTTCTCCACGTGGTTCCTGGTTTCCCTGCAGCGCTGAAGAGAATGTTAGCAAAGAGGTAACCGGGACAGTGAAAACAGTACTCAAAGAGAGGGAGAGCAAGCTCTCTCTTGGCACTTTGGATGTGGGACATACAGCGAGATGTTTGCTGCTTTTGCGTTTGGCTGTTGGGAGATTTACAGCACAAAGATATCTAGTTGATTTGAAGCAGTTCCGAGAAAGTCTAAACATAATCGCCACTTCTCCCTCCTGGCACTTTCCATGTGGGAGATATAGCAGGATGTATATTGGTTTTGAGGACAACTCAATGGACAGTGTAGGGAGAAAAGTTCCTGGCTCCTTGAATGCCGTTCCTGGAGACACTGCGATCAATGAGGGAGATATGTCAAGATGTGTGTTTGTTTTGAGGACGGCTCTCTGGAGAGTCTTAGCAAAGAGGTCACAGGGATAATCAGAGCAATTCTCAGAGACACTGAGAACAAGCTCGACAATTCCCTCCTGGCACTTTCCCTGTAGGAGATACCGCAAGACGTTTCTGTAGATTGGGCACAGCGCTCTGCAGGGTGTTAGCAGAGACTTTCCCGGGACAGTGAAACCCTATGTCAGAGACACTGAGAAGAAGCCCCAATGTTCCCTCCAGGCACTTTCAGTGTGGGTGCCTTCTCCACGTGGTTCCTGGTTTCCCTGCAGCGCTGAAGAGAATGTTAGCAAAGAGGTAACCGGGACAGTGAAAACAGTACTCAAAGACAGGGAGAGCAAGCTCTCTCTTGGCACTTTGGATGTGGGACATACAGCGAGATGTTTGCTGCTTTTGCGTTTGGCTGTTGGGAGATTTACAGCACAAAGATATCTAGTTGATTTGAAGCAGTTCCGAGAAAGTCTAAACATAATCGCCACTTCTCCCTCCTGGCACTTTCCATGTGGGAGATATAGCAGGATGTATATTGGTTTTGAGGACAACTCAATGGACAGTGTAGGGAGAAAAGTTCCTGGCTCCTTGAATGCCGTTCCTGGAGACACTGCGATCAATGTGGGAGATATGTCAAGATGTGTGTTGGTTTTGAGGACGGCTCTCTGGAGAGTCTTAGCAAAGAGGTCACAGGGATAATCAGAGCAATTCTCAGAGACACTGAGAACAAGCTCGACAATTCCCTCCTGGCACTTTCCCTGTAGGAGATACCGCAAGACGTTTCTGTAGATTGGGCACAGCGCTCTGCAGGGTGTTAGCAGAGACTTTCCCGGGACAGTGAAACCCTATGTCAGAGACACTGAGAAGAAGCCCCAATGTTCCCTCCAGGCACTTTCAGTGTGGGTGCCTTCTCCACGTGGTTCCTGGTTTCCCTGCAGCGCTGAAGAGAATGTTAGCAAAGAGGTAACCGGCACAGCGAAAACAGTACTCAAAGACAGGGAGAGCAAGCTCTCTCTTGGCACTTTGGATGTGGGACATACAGCGAGATGTTTGCTGCTTTTGCGTTTGGCTGTTGGGAGATTTACAGCACAAAGATATCTAGTTGATTTGAAGCAGTTCCGAGAAAGTCTAAACATAATCGCCACTTCTCCCTCCTGGCACTTTCCATGTGGGAGATATAGCAGGATGTATATTGGTTTTGAGGACAACTCAATGGACAGTGTAGGGAGAAAAGTTCCTGGCTCCTTGAATGCCGTTCCTGGAGACACTGCGATCAATGAGGGAGATATGTCAAGATGTGTGTTGGTTTTGAGGACGGCTCTCTGGAGAGTCTTAGCAAAGAGGTCACAGGGATAATCAGAGCAATTCTCAGAGACACTGAGAACAAGCTCGACAATTCCCTCCTGGCACTTTCCCTGTAGGAGATACCGCAAGACGTTTCTGTAGATTGGGCACAGCGCTCTGCAGGGTGTTAGCAGAGACTTTCCCGGGACAGTGAAACCCTATGTCAGAGACACTGAGAAGAAGCCCCAATGTTCCCTCCAGGCACTTTCAGTGTGGGTGCCTTCTCCACGTGGTTCCTGGTTTCCCTGCAGCGCTGAAGAGAATGTTAGCAAAGAGGTAACCGGGACAGTGAAAACAGTACTCAAAGAGAGGGAGAGCAAGCTCTCTCTTGGCACTTTGGATGTGGGACATACAGCGAGATGTTTGCTGCTTTTGCGTTTGGCTGTTGGGAGATTTACAGCACAAAGATATCTAGTTGATTTGAAGCAGTTCCGAGAAAGTCTAAACATAATCGCCACTTCTCCCTCCTGGCACTTTCCATGTGGGAGATATAGCAGGATGTATATTGGTTTTGAGGACAACTCAATGGAGAGTGTAGGGAGAAAAGTTCCTGGCTCCTTGAATGCCGTTCCTGGAGACACTGCGATCAATGAGGGAGATATGTCAAGATGTGTGTTTGTTTTGAGGACGGCTCTCTGGAGAGTCTTAGCAAAGAGGTCACAGGGATAATCAGAGCAATTCTCAGAGACACTGAGAACAAGATGGACAGTTCCCTCCTGGCACTTTCCCTGTAGGAGATACCGCAAGACGTTTCTGTAGATTGGGCACAGCGCTCTGCAGGGTGTTAGCAGAGACTTTCCCGGGACAGTGAAACCCTATGTCAGAGACACTGAGAAGAAGCCCCAATGTTCCCTCCAGGCACTTTCAGTGTGGGTGCCTTCTCCACGTGGTTCCTGGTTTCCCTGCAGCGCTGAAGAGAATGTTAGCAAAGAGGTAACCGGCACAGCGAAAACAGTACTCAAAGACAGGGAGAGCAAGCTCTCTCTTGGCACTTTGGATGTGGGACATACAGCGAGATGTTTGCTGCTTTTGCGTTTGGCTGTTGGGAGATTTACAGCACAAAGATATCTAGTTGATTTGAAGCAGTTCCGAGAAAGTCTAAACATAATCGCCACTTCTCCCTCCTGGCACTTTCCATGTGGGAGATATAGCAGGATGTATATTGGTTTTGAGGACAACTCAATGGACAGTGTAGGGAGAAAAGTTCCTGGCTCCTTGAATGCCGTTCCTGGAGACACTGCGATCAATGTGGGAGATATGTCAAGATGTGTGTTGGTTTTGAGGACGGCTCTCTGGAGAGTCTTAGCAAAGAGGTCACAGGGATAATCAGAGCAATTCTCAGAGACACTGAGAACAAGATGGACAGTTCCCTCCTGGCACTTTCCCTGTAGGAGATACCGCAAGACGTTTCTGTAGATTGGGCACAGCGCTCTGCAGGGTGTTAGCAGAGACTTTCCCGGGACAGTGAAACCCTATGTCAGAGACACTGAGAAGAAGCCCCAATGTTCCCTCCAGGCACTTTCAGTGTGGGTGCCTTCTCCACGTGGTTCCTGGTTTCCCTGCAGCGCTGAAGAGAATGTTAGCAAAGAGGTAACCGGCACAGCGAAAACAGTACTCAAAGACAGGGAGAGCAAGCTCTCTCTTGGCACTTTGGATGTGGGACATACAGCGAGATGTTTGCTGCTTTTGCGTTTGGCTGTTGGGAGATTTACAGCACAAAGATATCTAGTTGATTTGAAGCAGTTCCGAGAAAGTCTAAACATAATCGCCACTTCTCCCTCCTGGCACTTTCCATGTGGGAGATATAGCAGGATGTATATTGGTTTTGAGGACAACTCAATGGACAGTGTAGGGAGAAAAGTTCCTGGCTCCTTGAATGCCGTTCCTGGAGACACTGCGATCAATGTGGGAGATATGTCAAGATGTGTGTTGGTTTTGAGGACGGCTCTCTGGAGAGTCTTAGCAAAGAGGTCACAGGGATAATCAGAGCAATTCTCAGAGACACTGAGAACAAGCTCGACAATTCCCTCCTGGCACTTTCCCTGTAGGAGATACCGCAAGACGTTTCTGTAGATTGGGCACAGCGCTCTGCAGGGTGTTAGCAGAGACTTTCCCGGGACAGTGAAACCCTATGTCAGAGACACTGAGAAGAAGCCCCAATGTTCCCTCCAGGCACTTTCAGTGTGGGTGCCTTCTCCACGTGGTTCCTGGTTTCCCTGCAGCGCTGAAGAGAATGTTAGCAAAGAGGTAACCGGCACAGCGAAAACAGTACTCAAAGACAGGGAGAGCAAGCTCTCTCTTGGCACTTTGGATGTGGGACATACAGCGAGATGTTTGCTGCTTTTGCGTTTGGCTGTTGGGAGATTTACAGCACAAAGATATCTAGTTGATTTGAAGCAGTTCCGAGAAAGTCTAAACATAATCGCCACTTCTCCCTCCTGGCACTTTCCATGTGGGAGATATAGCAGGATGTATATTGGTTTTGAGGACAACTCAATGGACAGTGTAGGGAGAAAAGTTCCTGGCTCCTTGAATGCCGTTCCTGGAGACACTGCGATCAATGAGGGAGATATGTCAAGATGTGTGTTGGTTTTGAGGACGGCTCTCTGGAGAGTCTTAGCAAAGAGGTCACAGGGATAATCAGAGCAATTCTCAGAGACACTGAGAACAAGATGGACAGTTCCCTCCTGGCACTTTCCCTGTAGGAGATACCGCAAGACGTTTCTGTAGATTGGGCACAGCGCTCTGCAGGGTGTTAGCAGAGACTTTCCCGGGACAGTGAAACCCTATGTCAGAGACACTGAGAAGAAGCCCCAATGTTCCCTCCAGGCACTTTCAGTGTGGGTGCCTTCTCCACGTGGTTCCTGGTTTCCCTGCAGCGCTGAAGAGAATGTTAGCAAAGAGGTAACCGGCACAGCGAAAACAGTACTCAAAGACAGGGAGAGCAAGCTCTCTCTTGGCACTTTGGATGTGGGACATACAGCGAGATGTTTGCTGCTTTTGCGTTTGGCTGTTGGGAGATTTACAGCACAAAGATATCTAGTTGATTTGAAGCAGTTCCGAGAAAGTCTAAACATAATCGCCACTTCTCCCTCCTGGCACTTTCCATGTGGGAGATATAGCAGGATGTATATTGGTTTTGAGGACAACTCAATGGACAGTGTAGGGAGAAAAGTTCCTGGCTCCTTGAATGCCGTTCCTGGAGACACTGCGATCAATGAGGGAGATATGTCAAGATGTGTGTTTGTTTTGAGGACGGCTCTCTGGAGAGTCTTTGCAAAGAGGTCACAGGGATAATCAGAGCAATTCTCAGAGACACTGAGAACAAGCTCGACAATTCCCTCCTGGCACTTTCCCTGTAGGAGATACCGCAAGACGTTTCTGTAGATTGGGCACAGCGCTCTGCAGGGTGTTAGCAGAGACTTTCCCGGGACAGTGAAACCCTATGTCAGAGACACTGAGAAGAAGCCCCAATGTTCCCTCCAGGCACTTTCAGTGTGGGTGCCTTCTCCACGTGGTTCCTGGTTTCCCTGCAGCGCTGAAGAGAATGTTAGCAAAGAGGTAACCGGCACAGCGAAAACAGTACTCAAAGACAGGGAGAGCAAGCTCTCTCTTGGCACTTTGGATGTGGGACATACAGCGAGATGTTTGCTGCTTTTGCGTTTGGCTGTTGGGAGATTTACAGCACAAAGATATCTAGTTGATTTGAAGCAGTTCCGAGAAAGTCTAAACATAATCGCCACTTCTCCCTCCTGGCACTTTCCATGTGGGAGATATAGCAGGATGTATATTGGTTTTGAGGACAACTCAATGGACAGTGTAGGGAGAAAAGTTCCTGGCTCCTTGAATGCCGTTCCTGGAGACACTGCGATCAATGAGGGAGATATGTCAAGATGTGTGTTGGTTTTGAGGACGGCTCTCTGGAGAGTCTTAGCAAAGAGGTCACAGGGATAATCAGAGCAATTCTCAGAGACACTGAGAACAAGCTCGACAATTCCCTCCTGGCACTTTCCCTGTAGGAGATACCGCAAGACGTTTCTGTAGATTGGGCACAGCGCTCTGCAGGGTGTTAGCAGAGACTTTCCCGGGACAGTGAAACCCTATGTCAGAGACACTGAGAAGAAGCCCCAATGTTCCCTCCAGGCACTTTCAGTGTGGGTGCCTTCTCCACGTGGTTCCTGGTTTCCCTGCAGCGCTGAAGAGAATGTTAGCAAAGAGGTAACCGGGACAGTGAAAACAGTACTCAAAGAGAGGGAGAGCAAGCTCTCTCTTGGCACTTTGGATGTGGGACATACAGCGAGATGTTTGCTGCTTTTGCGTTTGGCTGTTGGGAGATTTACAGCACAAAGATATCTAGTTGATTTGAAGCAGTTCCGAGAAAGTCTAAACATAATCGCCACTTCTCCCTCCTGGCACTTTCCATGTGGGAGATATAGCAGGATGTATATTGGTTTTGAGGACAACTCAATGGACAGTGTAGGGAGAAAAGTTCCTGGCTCCTTGAATGCCGTTCCTGGAGACACTGCGATCAATGAGGGAGATATGTCAAGATGTGTGTTGGTTTTGAGGACGGCTCTCTGGAGAGTCTTAGCAAAGAGGTCACAGGGATAATCAGAGCAATTCTCAGAGACACTGAGAACAAGATGGACAGTTCCCTCCTGGCACTTTCCCTGTAGGAGATACCGCAAGACGTTTCTGTAGATTGGGCACAGCGCTCTGCAGGGTGTTAGCAGAGACTTTCCCGGGACAGTGAAACCCTATGTCAGAGACACTGAGAAGAAGCCCCAATGTTCCCTCCAGGCACTTTCAGTGTGGGTGCCTTCTCCACGTGGTTCCTGGTTTCCCTGCAGCGCTGAAGAGAATGTTAGCAAAGAGGTAACCGGCACAGCGAAAACAGTACTCAAAGACAGGGAGAGCAAGCTCTCTCTTGGCACTTTGGATGTGGGACATACAGCGAGATGTTTGCTGCTTTTGCGTTTGGCTGTTGGGAGATTTACAGCACAAAGATATCTAGTTGATTTGAAGCAGTTCCGAGAAAGTCTAAACATAATCGCCACTTCTCCCTCCTGGCACTTTCCATGTGGGAGATATAGCAGGATGTATATTGGTTTTGAGGACAACTCAATGGACAGTGTAGGGAGAAAAGTTCCTGGCTCCTTGAATGCCGTTCCTGGAGACACTGCGATCAATGAGGGAGATATGTCAAGATGTGTGTTTGTTTTGAGGACGGCTCTCTGGAGAGTCTTTGCAAAGAGGTCACAGGGATAATCAGAGCAATTCTCAGAGACACTGAGAACAAGCTCGACAATTCCCTCCTGGCACTTTCCCTGTAGGAGATACCGCAAGACGTTTCTGTAGATTGGGCACAGCGCTCTGCAGGGTGTTAGCAGAGACTTTCCCGGGACAGTGAAACCCTATGTCAGAGACACTGAGAAGAAGCCCCAATGTTCCCTCCAGGCACTTTCAGTGTGGGTGCCTTCTCCACGTGGTTCCTGGTTTCCCTGCAGCGCTGAAGAGAATGTTAGCAAAGAGGTAACCGGCACAGCGAAAACAGTACTCAAAGACAGGGAGAGCAAGCTCTCTCTTGGCACTTTGGATGTGGGACATACAGCGAGATGTTTGCTGCTTTTGCGTTTGGCTGTTGGGAGATTTACAGCACAAAGATATCTAGTTGATTTGAAGCAGTTCCGAGAAAGTCTAAACATAATCGCCACTTCTCCCTCCTGGCACTTTCCATGTGGGAGATATAGCAGGATGTATATTGGTTTTGAGGACAACTCAATGGACAGTGTAGGGAGAAAAGTTCCTGGCTCCTTGAATGCCGTTCCTGGAGACACTGCGATCAATGAGGGAGATATGTCAAGATGTGTGTTGGTTTTGAGGACGGCTCTCTGGAGAGTCTTAGCAAAGAGGTCACAGGGATAATCAGAGCAATTCTCAGAGACACTGAGAACAAGCTCGACAATTCCCTCCTGGCACTTTCCCTGTAGGAGATACCGCAAGACGTTTCTGTAGATTGGGCACAGCGCTCTGCAGGGTGTTAGCAGAGACTTTCCCGGGACAGTGAAACCCTATGTCAGAGACACTGAGAAGAAGCCCCAATGTTCCCTCCAGGCACTTTCAGTGTGGGTGCCTTCTCCACGTGGTTCCTGGTTTCCCTGCAGCGCTGAAGAGAATGTTAGCAAAGAGGTAACCGGGACAGTGAAAACAGTACTCAAAGAGAGGGAGAGCAAGCTCTCTCTTGGCACTTTGGATGTGGGACATACAGCGAGATGTTTGCTGCTTTTGCGTTTGGCTGTTGGGAGATTTACAGCACAAAGATATCTAGTTGATTTGAAGCAGTTCCGAGAAAGTCTAAACATAATCGCCACTTCTCCCTCCTGGCACTTTCCATGTGGGAGATATAGCAGGATGTATATTGGTTTTGAGGACAACTCAATGGACAGTGTAGGGAGAAAAGTTCCTGGCTCCTTGAATGCCGTTCCTGGAGACACTGCGATCAATGAGGGAGATATGTCAAGATGTGTGTTTGTTTTGAGGACGGCTCTCTGGAGAGTCTTAGCAAAGAGGTCACAGGGATAATCAGAGCAATTCTCAGAGACACTGAGAACAAGCTCGACAATTCCCTCCTGGCACTTTCCCTGTAGGAGATACCGCAAGACGTTTCTGTAGATTGGGCACAGCGCTCTGCAGGGTGTTAGCAGAGACTTTCCCGGGACAGTGAAACCCTATGTCAGAGACACTGAGAAGAAGCCCCAATGTTCCCTCCAGGCACTTTCAGTGTGGGTGCCTTCTCCACGTGGTTCCTGGTTTCCCTGCAGCGCTGAAGAGAATGTTAGCAAAGAGGTAACCGGCACAGCGAAAACAGTACTCAAAGACAGGGAGAGCAAGCTCTCTCTTGGCACTTTGGATGTGGGACATACAGCGAGATGTTTGCTGCTTTTGCGTTTGGCTGTTGGGAGATTTACAGCACAAAGATATCTAGTTGATTTGAAGCAGTTCCGAGAAAGTCTAAACATAATCGCCACTTCTCCCTCCTGGCACTTTCCATGTGGGAGATATAGCAGGATGTATATTGGTTTTGAGGACAACTCAATGGACAGTGTAGGGAGAAAAGTTCCTGGCTCCTTGAATGCCGTTCCTGGAGACACTGCGATCAATGTGGGAGATATGTCAAGATGTGTGTTGGTTTTGAGGACGGCTCTCTGGAGAGTCTTAGCAAAGAGGTCACAGGGATAATCAGAGCAATTCTCAGAGACACTGAGAACAAGATGGACAGTTCCCTCCTGGCACTTTCCCTGTAGGAGATACCGCAAGACGTTTCTGTAGATTGGGCACAGCGCTCTGCAGGGTGTTAGCAGAGACTTTCCCGGGACAGTGAAACCCTATGTCAGAGACACTGAGAAGAAGCCCCAATGTTCCCTCCAGGCACTTTCAGTGTGGGTGCCTTCTCCACGTGGTTCCTGGTTTCCCTGCAGCGCTGAAGAGAATGTTAGCAAAGAGGTAACCGGGACAGTGAAAACAGTACTCAAAGAGAGGGAGAGCAAGCTCTCTCTTGGCACTTTGGATGTGGGACATACAGCGAGATGTTTGCTGCTTTTGCGTTTGGCTGTTGGGAGATTTACAGCACAAAGATATCTAGTTGATTTGAAGCAGTTCCGAGAAAGTCTAAACATAATCGCCACTTCTCCCTCCTGGCACTTTCCATGTGGGAGATATAGCAGGATGTATATTGGTTTTGAGGACAACTCAATGGACAGTGTAGGGAGAAAAGTTCCTGGCTCCTTGAATGCCGTTCCTGGAGACACTGCGATCAATGTGGGAGATATGTCAAGATGTGTGTTGGTTTTGAGGACGGCTCTCTGGAGAGTCTTAGCAAAGAGGTCACAGGGATAATCAGAGCAATTCTCAGAGACACTGAGAACAAGATGGACAGTTCCCTCCTGGCACTTTCCCTGTAGGAGATACCGCAAGACGTTTCTGTAGATTGGGCACAGCGCTCTGCAGGGTGTTAGCAGAGACTTTCCCGGGACAGTGAAACCCTATGTCAGAGACACTGAGAAGAAGCCCCAATGTTCCCTCCAGGCACTTTCAGTGTGGGTGCCTTCTCCACGTGGTTCCTGGTTTCCCTGCAGCGCTGAAGAGAATGTTAGCAAAGAGGTAACCGGCACAGCGAAAACAGTACTCAAAGACAGGGAGAGCAAGCTCTCTCTTGGCACTTTGGATGTGGGACATACAGCGAGATGTTTGCTGCTTTTGCGTTTGGCTGTTGGGAGATTTACAGCACAAAGATATCTAGTTGATTTGAAGCAGTTCCGAGAAAGTCTAAACATAATCGCCACTTCTCCCTCCTGGCACTTTCCATGTGGGAGATATAGCAGGATGTATATTGGTTTTGAGGACAACTCAATGGACAGTGTAGGGAGAAAAGTTCCTGGCTCCTTGAATGCCGTTCCTGGAGACACTGCGATCAATGTGGGAGATATGTCAAGATGTGTGTTGGTTTTGAGGACGGCTCTCTGGAGAGTCTTAGCAAAGAGGTCACAGGGATAATCAGAGCAATTCTCAGAGACACTGAGAACAAGCTCGACAATTCCCTCCTGGCACTTTCCCTGTAGGAGATACCGCAAGACGTTTCTGTAGATTGGGCACAGCGCTCTGCAGGGTGTTAGCAGAGACTTTCCCGGGACAGTGAAACCCTATGTCAGAGACACTGAGAAGAAGCCCCAATGTTCCCTCCAGGCACTTTCAGTGTGGGTGCCTTCTCCACGTGGTTCCTGGTTTCCCTGCAGCGCTGAAGAGAATGTTAGCAAAGAGGTAACCGGGACAGCGAAAACAGTACTCAAAGAGAGGGAGAGCAAGCTCTCTCTTGGCACTTTGGATGTGGGACATACAGCGAGATGTTTGCTGCTTTTGCGTTTGGCTGTTGGGAGATTTACAGCACAAAGATATCTAGTTGATTTGAAGCAGTTCCGAGAAAGTCTAAACATAATCGCCACTTCTCCCTCCTGGCACTTTCCATGTGGGAGATATAGCAGGATGTATATTGGTTTTGAGGACAACTCAATGGACAGTGTAGGGAGAAAAGTTCCTGGCTCCTTGAATGCCGTTCCTGGAGACACTGCGATCAATGTGGGAGATATGTCAAGATGTGTGTTGGTTTTGAGGACGGCTCTCTGGAGAGTCTTAGCAAAGAGGTCACAGGGATAATCAGAGCAATTCTCAGAGACACTGAGAACAAGATGGACAGTTCCCTCCTGGCACTTTCCCTGTAGGAGATACCGCAAGACGTTTCTGTAGATTGGGCACAGCGCTCTGCAGGGTGTTAGCAGAGACTTTCCCGGGACAGTGAAACCCTATGTCAGAGACACTGAGAAGAAGCCCCAATGTTCCCTCCAGGCACTTTCAGTGTGGGTGCCTTCTCCACGTGGTTCCTGGTTTCCCTGCAGCGCTGAAGAGAATGTTAGCAAAGAGGTAACCGGCACAGCGAAAACAGTACTCAAAGACAGGGAGAGCAAGCTCTCTCTTGGCACTTTGGATGTGGGACATACAGCGAGATGTTTGGTGCTTTTGCGTTTGGCTGTTGGGAGATTTACAGCACAAAGATATCTAGTTGATTTGAAGCAGTTCCGAGAAAGTCTAAACATAATCGCCACTTCTCCCTCCTGGCACTTTCCATGTGGGAGATATAGCAGGATGTATATTGGTTTTGAGGACAACTCAATGGACAGTGTAGGGAGAAAAGTTCCTGGCTCCTTGAATGCCGTTCCTGGAGACACTGCGATCAATGTGGGAGATATGTCAAGATGTGTGTTGGTTTTGAGGACGGCTCTCTGGAGAGTCTTAGCAAAGAGGTCACAGGGATAATCAGAGCAATTCTCAGAGACACTGAGAACAAGATGGACAGTTCCCTCCTGGCACTTTCCCTGTAGGAGATACCGCAAGACGTTTCTGTAGATTGGGCACAGCGCTCTGCAGGGTGTTAGCAGAGACTTTCCCGGGACAGTGAAACCCTATGTCAGAGACACTGAGAAGAAGCCCCAATGTTCCCTCCAGGCACTTTCAGTGTGGGTGCCTTCTCCACGTGGTTCCTGGTTTCCCTGCAGCGCTGAAGAGAATGTTAGCAAAGAGGTAACCGGCACAGCGAAAACAGTACTCAAAGACAGGGAGAGCAAGCTCTCTCTTGGCACTTTGGATGTGGGACATACAGCGAGATGTTTGCTGCTTTTGCGTTTGGCTGTTGGGAGATTTACAGCACAAAGATATCTAGTTGATTTGAAGCAGTTCCGAGAAAGTCTAAACATAATCGCCACTTCTCCCTCCTGGCACTTTCCATGTGGGAGATATAGCAGGATGTATATTGGTTTTGAGGACAACTCAATGGACAGTGTAGGGAGAAAAGTTCCTGGCTCCTTGAATGCCGTTCCTGGAGACACTGCGATCAATGTGGGAGATATGTCAAGATGTGTGTTGGTTTTGAGGACGGCTCTCTGGAGAGTCTTAGCAAAGAGGTCACAGGGATAATCAGAGCAATTCTCAGAGACACTGAGAACAAGATGGACAGTTCCCTCCTGGCACTTTCCCTGTAGGAGATACCGCAAGACGTTTCTGTAGATTGGGCACAGCGCTCTGCAGGGTGTTAGCAGAGACTTTCCCGGGACAGTGAAACCCTATGTCAGAGACACTGAGAAGAAGCCCCAATGTTCCCTCCAGGCACTTTCAGTGTGGGTGCCTTCTCCACGTGGTTCCTGGTTTCCCTGCAGCGCTGAAGAGAATGTTAGCAAAGAGGTAACCGGCACAGCGAAAACAGTACTCAAAGACAGGGAGAGCAAGCTCTCTCTTGGCACTTTGGATGTGGGACATACAGCGAGATGTTTGCTGCTTTTGCGTTTGGCTGTTGGGAGATTTACAGCACAAAGATATCTAGTTGATTTGAAGCAGTTCCGAGAAAGTCTAAACATAATCGCCACTTCTCCCTCCTGGCACTTTCCATGTGGGAGATATAGCAGGATGTATATTGGTTTTGAGGACAACTCAATGGACAGTGTAGGGAGAAAAGTTCCTGGCTCCTTGAATGCCGTTCCTGGAGACACTGCGATCAATGTGGGAGATATGTCAAGATGTGTGTTGGTTTTGAGGACGGCTCTCTGGAGAGTCTTAGCAAAGAGGTCACAGGGATAATCAGAGCAATTCTCAGAGACACTGAGAACAAGATGGACAGTTCCCTCCTGGCACTTTCCCTGTAGGAGATACCGCAAGACGTTTCTGTAGATTGGGCACAGCGCTCTGCAGGGTGTTAGCAGAGACTTTCCCGGGACAGTGAAACCCTATGTCAGAGACACTGAGAAGAAGCCCCAATGTTCCCTCCAGGCACTTTCAGTGTGGGTGCCTTCTCCACGTGGTTCCTGGTTTCCCTGCAGCGCTGAAGAGAATGTTAGCAAAGAGGTAACCGGCACAGCGAAAACAGTACTCAAAGACAGGGAGAGCAAGCTCTCTCTTGGCACTTTGGATGTGGGACATACAGCGAGATGTTTGCTGCTTTTGCGTTTGGCTGTTGGGAGATTTACAGCACAAAGATATCTAGTTGATTTGAAGCAGTTCCGAGAAAGTCTAAACATAATCGCCACTTCTCCCTCCTGGCACTTTCCATGTGGGAGATATAGCAGGATGTATATTGGTTTTGAGGACAACTCAATGGACAGTGTAGGGAGAAAAGTTCCTGGCTCCTTGAATGCCGTTCCTGGAGACACTGCGATCAATGTGGGAGATATGTCAAGATGTGTGTTGGTTTTGAGGACGGCTCTCTGGAGAGTCTTAGCAAAGAGGTCACAGGGATAATCAGAGCAATTCTCAGAGACACTGAGAACAAGCTCGACAATTCCCTCCTGGCACTTTCCCTGTAGGAGATACCGCAAGACGTTTCTGTAGATTGGGCACAGCGCTCTGCAGGGTGTTAGCAGAGACTTTCCCGGGACAGTGAAACCCTATGTCAGAGACACTGAGAAGAAGCCCCAATGTTCCCTCCAGGCACTTTCAGTGTGGGTGCCTTCTCCACGTGGTTCCTGGTTTCCCTGCAGCGCTGAAGAGAATGTTAGCAAAGAGGTAACCGGCACAGCGAAAACAGTACTCAAAGACAGGGAGAGCAAGCTCTCTCTTGGCACTTTGGATGTGGGACATACAGCGAGATGTTTGCTGCTTTTGCGTTTGGCTGTTGGGAGATTTACAGCACAAAGATATCTAGTTGATTTGAAGCAGTTCCGAGAAAGTCTAAACATAATCGCCACTTCTCCCTCCTGGCACTTTCCATGTGGGAGATATAGCAGGATGTATATTGGTTTTGAGGACAACTCAATGGACAGTGTAGGGAGAAAAGTTCCTGGCTCCTTGAATGCCGTTCCTGGAGACACTGCGATCAATGTGGGAGATATGTCAAGATGTGTGTTGGTTTTGAGGACGGCTCTCTGGAGAGTCTTAGCAAAGAGGTCACAGGGATAATCAGAGCAATTCTCAGAGACACTGAGAACAAGATGGACAGTTCCCTCCTGGCACTTTCCCTGTAGGAGATACCGCAAGACGTTTCTGTAGATTGGGCACAGCGCTCTGCAGGGTGTTAGCAGAGACTTTCCCGGGACAGTGAAACCCTATGTCAGAGACACTGAGAAGAAGCCCCAATGTTCCCTCCAGGCACTTTCAGTGTGGGTGCCTTCTCCACGTGGTTCCTGGTTTCCCTGCAGCGCTGAAGAGAATGTTAGCAAAGAGGTAACCGGCACAGCGAAAACAGTACTCAAAGAGAGGGAGAGCAAGCTCTCTCTTGGCACTTTGGATGTGGGACATACAGCGAGATGTTTGCTGCTTTTGCGTTTGGCTGTTGGGAGATTTACAGCACAAAGATATCTAGTTGATTTGAAGCAGTTCCGAGAAAGTCTAAACATAATCGCCACTTCTCCCTCCTGGCACTTTCCATGTGGGAGATATAGCAGGATGTATATTGGTTTTGAGGACAACTCAATGGACAGTGTAGGGAGAAAAGTTCCTGGCTCCTTGAATGCCGTTCCTGGAGACACTGCGATCAATGAGGGAGATATGTCAAGATGTGTGTTGGTTTTGAGGACGGCTCTCTGGAGAGTCTTAGCAAAGAGGTCACAGGGATAATCAGAGCAATTCTCAGAGACACTGAGAACAAGATGGACAGTTCCCTCCTGGCACTTTCCCTGTAGGAGATACCGCAAGACGTTTCTGTAGATTGGGCACAGCGCTCTGCAGGGTGTTAGCAGAGACTTTCCCGGGACAGTGAAACCCTATGTCAGAGACACTGAGAAGAAGCCCCAATGTTCCCTCCAGGCACTTTCAGTGTGGGTGCCTTCTCCACGTGGTTCCTGGTTTCCCTGCAGCGCTGAAGAGAATGTTAGCAAAGAGGTAACCGGCACAGCGAAAACAGTACTCAAAGACAGGGAGAGCAAGCTCTCTCTTGGCACTTTGGATGTGGGACATACAGCGAGATGTTTGCTGCTTTTGCGTTTGGCTGTTGGGAGATTTACAGCACAAAGATATCTAGTTGATTTGAAGCAGTTCCGAGAAAGTCTAAACATAATCGCCACTTCTCCCTCCTGGCACTTTCCATGTGGGAGATATAGCAGGATGTATATTGGTTTTGAGGACAACTCAATGGACAGTGTAGGGAGAAAAGTTCCTGGCTCCTTGAATGCCGTTCCTGGAGACACTGCGATCAATGAGGGAGATATGTCAAGATGTGTGTTGGTTTTGAGGACGGCTCTCTGGAGAGTCTTAGCAAAGAGGTCACAGGGATAATCAGAGCAATTCTCAGAGACACTGAGAACAAGCTCGACAATTCCCTCCTGGCACTTTCCCTGTAGGAGATACCGCAAGACGTTTCTGTAGATTGGGCACAGCGCTCTGCAGGGTGTTAGCAGAGACTTTCCCGGGACAGTGAAACCCTATGTCAGAGACACTGAGAAGAAGCCCCAATGTTCCCTCCAGGCACTTTCAGTGTGGGTGCCTTCTCCACGTGGTTCCTGGTTTCCCTGCAGCGCTGAAGAGAATGTTAGCAAAGAGGTAACCGGCACAGCGAAAACAGTACTCAAAGACAGGGAGAGCAAGCTCTCTCTTGGCACTTTGGATGTGGGACATACAGCGAGATGTTTGCTGCTTTTGCGTTTGGCTGTTGGGAGATTTACAGCACAAAGATATCTAGTTGATTTGAAGCAGTTCCGAGAAAGTCTAAACATAATCGCCACTTCTCCCTCCTGGCACTTTCCATGTGGGAGATATAGCAGGATGTATATTGGTTTTGAGGACAACTCAATGGACAGTGTAGGGAGAAAAGTTCCTGGCTCCTTGAATGCCGTTCCTGGAGACACTGCGATCAATGAGGGAGATATGTCAAGATGTGTGTTGGTTTTGAGGACGGCTCTCTGGAGAGTCTTAGCAAAGAGGTCACAGGGATAATCAGAGCAATTCTCAGAGACACTGAGAACAAGCTCGACAATTCCCTCCTGGCACTTTCCCTGTAGGAGATACCGCAAGACGTTTCTGTACATTGGGCACAGCGCTCTGCAGGGTGTTAGCAGAGACTTTCCCGGGACAGTGAAACCCTATGTCAGAGACACTGAGAAGAAGCCCCAATGTTCCCTCCAGGCACTTTCAGTGTGGGTGCCTTCTCCACGTGGTTCCTGGTTTCCCTGCAGCGCTGAAGAGAATGTTAGCAAAGAGGTAACCGGCACAGCGAAAACAGTACTCAAAGACAGGGAGAGCAAGCTCTCTCTTGGCACTTTGGATGTGGGACATACAGCGAGATGTTTGCTGCTTTTGCGTTTGGCTGTTGGGAGATTTACAGCACAAAGATATCTAGTTGATTTGAAGCAGTTCCGAGAAAGTCTAAACATAATCGCCACTTCTCCCTCCTGGCACTTTCCATGTGGGAGATATAGCAGGATGTATATTGGTTTTGAGGACAACTCAATGGACAGTGTAGGGAGAAAAGTTCCTGGCTCCTTGAATGCCGTTCCTGGAGACACTGCGATCAATGTGGGAGATATGTCAAGATGTGTGTTGGTTTTGAGGACGGCTCTCTGGAGAGTCTTAGCAAAGAGGTCACAGGGATAATCAGAGCAATTCTCAGAGACACTGAGAACAAGCTCGACAATTCCCTCCTGGCACTTTCCCTGTAGGAGATACCGCAAGACGTTTCTGTAGATTGGGCACAGCGCTCTGCAGGGTGTTAGCAGAGACTTTCCCGGGACAGTGAAACCCTATGTCAGAGACACTGAGAAGAAGCCCCAATGTTCCCTCCAGGCACTTTCAGTGTGGGTGCCTTCTCCACGTGGTTCCTGGTTTCCCTGCAGCGCTGAAGAGAATGTTAGCAAAGAGGTAACCGGCACAGCGAAAACAGTACTCAAAGACAGGGAGAGCAAGCTCTCTCTTGGCACTTTGGATGTGGGACATACAGCGAGATGTTTGCTGCTTTTGCGTTTGGCTGTTGGGAGATTTACAGCACAAAGATATCTAGTTGATTTGAAGCAGTTCCGAGAAAGTCTAAACATAATCGCCACTTCTCCCTCCTGGCACTTTCCATGTGGGAGATATAGCAGGATGTATATTGGTTTTGAGGACAACTCAATGGACAGTGTAGGGAGAAAAGTTCCTGGCTCCTTGAATGCCGTTCCTGGAGACACTGCGATCAATGAGGGAGGTATGTCAAGATGTGTGTTGGTTTTGAGGACGGCTCTCTGGAGAGTCTTAGCAAAGAGGTCACAGGGATAATCAGAGCAATTCTCAGAGACACTGAGAACAAGATGGACAGTTCCCTCCTGGCACTTTCCCTGTAGGAGATACCGCAAGACGTTTCTGTAGATTGGGCACAGCGCTCTGCAGGGTGTTAGCAGAGACTTTCCCGGGACAGTGAAACCCTATGTCAGAGACACTGAGAAGAAGCCCCAATGTTCCCTCCAGGCACTTTCAGTGTGGGTGCCTTCTCCACGTGGTTCCTGGTTTCCCTGCAGCGCTGAAGAGAATGTTAGCAAAGAGGTAACCGGCACAGCGAAAACAGTACTCAAAGAGAGGGAGAGCAAGCTCTCTCTTGGCACTTTGGATGTGGGACATACAGCGAGATGTTTGCTGCTTTTGCGTTTGGCTGTTGGGAGATTTACAGCACAAAGATATCTAGTTGATTTGAAGCAGTTCCGAGAAAGTCTAAACATAATCGCCACTTCTCCCTCCTGGCACTTTCCATGTGGGAGATATAGCAGGATGTATATTGGTTTTGAGGACAACTCAATGGACAGTGTAGGGAGAAAAGTTCCTGGCTCCTTGAATGCCGTTCCTGGAGACACTGCGATCAATGTGGGAGATATGTCAAGATGTGTGTTGGTTTTGAGGACGGCTCTCTGGAGAGTCTTAGCAAAGAGGTCACAGGGATAATCAGAGCAATTCTCAGAGACACTGAGAACAAGATGGACAGTTCCCTCCTGGCACTTTCCCTGTAGGAGATACCGCAAGACGTTTCTGTAGATTGGGCACAGCGCTCTGCAGGGTGTTAGCAGAGACTTTCCCGGGACAGTGAAACCCTATGTCAGAGACACTGAGAAGAAGCCCCAATGTTCCCTCCAGGCACTTTCAGTGTGGGTGCCTTCTCCACGTGGTTCCTGGTTTCCCTGCAGCGCTGAAGAGAATGTTAGCAAAGAGGTAACCGGGACAGCGAAAACAGTACTCAAAGACAGGGAGAGCAAGCTCTCTCTTGGCACTTTGGATGTGGGACATACAGCGAGATGTTTGCTGCTTTTGCGTTTGGCTGTTGGGAGATTTACAGCACAAAGATATCTAGTTGATTTGAAGCAGTTCCGAGAAAGTCTAAACATAATCGCCACTTCTCCCTCCTGGCACTTTCCATGTGGGAGATATAGCAGGATGTATATTGGTTTTGAGGACAACTCAATGGACAGTGTAGGGAGAAAAGTTCCTGGCTCCTTGAATGCCGTTCCTGGAGACACTGCGATCAATGAGGGAGATATGTCAAGATGTGTGTTGGTTTTGAGGACGGCTCTCTGGAGAGTCTTAGCAAAGAGGTCACAGGGATAATCAGAGCAATTCTCAGAGACACTGAGAACAAGATGGACAGTTCCCTCCTGGCACTTTCCCTGTAGGAGATACCGCAAGACGTTTCTGTAGATTGGGCACAGCGCTCTGCAGGGTGTTAGCAGAGACTTTCCCGGGACAGTGAAACCCTATGTCAGAGACACTGAGAAGAAGCCCCAATGTTCCCTCCAGGCACTTTCAGTGTGGGTGCCTTCTCCACGTGGTTCCTGGTTTCCCTGCAGCGCTGAAGAGAATGTTAGCAAAGAGGTAACCGGCACAGCGAAAACAGTACTCAAAGACAGGGAGAGCAAGCTCTCTCTTGGCACTTTGGATGTGGGACATACAGCGAGATGTTTGCTGCTTTTGCGTTTGGCTGTTGGGAGATTTACAGCACAAAGATATCTAGTTGATTTGAAGCAGTTCCGAGAAAGTCTAAACATAATCGCCACTTCTCCCTCCTGGCACTTTCCATGTGGGAGATATAGCAGGATGTATATTGGTTTTGAGGACAACTCAATGGACAGTGTAGGGAGAAAAGTTCCTGGCTCCTTGAATGCCGTTCCTGGAGACACTGCGATCAATGTGGGAGATATGTCAAGATGTGTGTTGGTTTTGAGGACGGCTCTCTGGAGAGTCTTAGCAAAGAGGTCACAGGGATAATCAGAGCAATTCTCAGAGACACTGAGAACAAGCTCGACAATTCCCTCCTGGCACTTTCCCTGTAGGAGATACCGCAAGACGTTTCTGTAGATTGGGCACAGCGCTCTGCAGGGTGTTAGCAGAGACTTTCCCGGGACAGTGAAACCCTATGTCAGAGACACTGAGAAGAAGCCCCAATGTTCCCTCCAGGCACTTTCAGTGTGGGTGCCTTCTCCACGTGGTTCCTGGTTTCCCTGCAGCGCTGAAGAGAATGTTAGCAAAGAGGTAACCGGCACAGCGAAAACAGTACTCAAAGAGAGGGAGAGCAAGCTCTCTCTTGGCACTTTGGATGTGGGACATACAGCGAGATGTTTGCTGCTTTTGCGTTTGGCTGTTGGGAGATTTACAGCACAAAGATATCTAGTTGATTTGAAGCAGTTCCGAGAAAGTCTAAACATAATCGCCACTTCTCCCTCCTGGCACTTTCCATGTGGGAGATATAGCAGGATGTATATTGGTTTTGAGGACAACTCAATGGACAGTGTAGGGAGAAAAGTTCCTGGCTCCTTGAATGCCGTTCCTGGAGACACTGCGATCAATGAGGGAGATATGTCAAGATGTGTGTTGGTTTTGAGGACGGCTCTCTGGAGAGTCTTAGCAAAGAGGTCACAGGGATAATCAGAGCAATTCTCAGAGACACTGAGAACAAGATGGACAGTTCCCTCCTGGCACTTTCCCTGTAGGAGATACCGCAAGACGTTTCTGTAGATTGGGCACAGCGCTCTGCAGGGTGTTAGCAGAGACTTTCCCGGGACAGTGAAACCCTATGTCAGAGACACTGAGAAGAAGCCCCAATGTTCCCTCCAGGCACTTTCAGTGTGGGTGCCTTCTCCACGTGGTTCCTGGTTTCCCTGCAGCGCTGAAGAGAATGTTAGCAAAGAGGTAACCGGCACAGCGAAAACAGTACTCAAAGACAGGGAGAGCAAGCTCTCTCTTGGCACTTTGGATGTGGGACATACAGCGAGATGTTTGGTGCTTTTGCGTTTGGCTGTTGGGAGATTTACAGCACAAAGATATCTAGTTGATTTGAAGCAGTTCCGAGAAAGTCTAAACATAATCGCCACTTCTCCCTCCTGGCACTTTCCATGTGGGAGATATAGCAGGATGTATATTGGTTTTGAGGACAACTCAATGGACAGTGTAGGGAGAAAAGTTCCTGGCTCCTTGAATGCCGTTCCTGGAGACACTGCGATCAATGAGGGAGATATGTCAAGATGTGTGTTGGTTTTGAGGACGGCTCTCTGGAGAGTCTTAGCAAAGAGGTCACAGGGATAATCAGAGCAATTCTCAGAGACACTGAGAACAAGATGGACAGTTCCCTCCTGGCACTTTCCCTGTAGGAGATACCGCAAGACGTTTCTGTAGATTGGGCACAGCGCTCTGCAGGGTGTTAGCAGAGACTTTCCCGGGACAGTGAAACCCTATGTCAGAGACACTGAGAAGAAGCCCCAATGTTCCCTCCAGGCACTTTCAGTGTGGGTGCCTTCTCCACGTGGTTCCTGGTTTCCCTGCAGCGCTGAAGAGAATGTTAGCAAAGAGGTAACCGGCACAGCGAAAACAGTACTCAAAGAGAGGGAGAGCAAGCTCTCTCTTGGCACTTTGGATGTGGGACATACAGCGAGATGTTTGCTGCTTTTGCGTTTGGCTGTTGGGAGATTTACAGCACAAAGATATCTAGTTGATTTGAAGCAGTTCCGAGAAAGTCTAAACATAATCGCCACTTCTCCCTCCTGGCACTTTCCATGTGGGAGATATAGCAGGATGTATATTGGTTTTGAGGACAACTCAATGGACAGTGTAGGGAGAAAAGTTCCTGGCTCCTTGAATGCCGTTCCTGGAGACACTGCGATCAATGAGGGAGATATGTCAAGATGTGTGTTGGTTTTGAGGACGGCTCTCTGGAGAGTCTTAGCAAAGAGGTCACAGGGATAATCAGAGCAATTCTCAGAGACACTGAGAACAAGATGGACAGTTCCCTCCTGGCACTTTCCCTGTAGGAGATACCGCAAGACGTTTCTGTAGATTGGGCACAGCGCTCTGCAGGGTGTTAGCAGAGACTTTCCCGGGACAGTGAAACCCTATGTCAGAGACACTGAGAAGAAGCCCCAATGTTCCCTCCAGGCACTTTCAGTGTGGGTGCCTTCTCCACGTGGTTCCTGGTTTCCCTGCAGCGCTGAAGAGAATGTTAGCAAAGAGGTAACCGGCACAGCGAAAACAGTACTCAAAGACAGGGAGAGCAAGCTCTCTCTTGGCACTTTGGATGTGGGACATACAGCGAGATGTTTGCTGCTTTTGCGTTTGGCTGTTGGGAGATTTACAGCACAAAGATATCTAGTTGATTTGAAGCAGTTCCGAGAAAGTCTAAACATAATCGCCACTTCTCCCTCCTGGCACTTTCCATGTGGGAGATATAGCAGGATGTATATTGGTTTTGAGGACAACTCAATGGACAGTGTAGGGAGAAAAGTTCCTGGCTCCTTGAATGCCGTTCCTGGAGACACTGCGATCAATGTGGGAGATATGTCAAGATGTGTGTTGGTTTTGAGGACGGCTCTCTGGAGAGTCTTAGCAAAGAGGTCACAGGGATAATCAGAGCAATTCTCAGAGACACTGAGAACAAGCTCGACAATTCCCTCCTGGCACTTTCCCTGTAGGAGATACCGCAAGACGTTTCTGTAGATTGGGCACAGCGCTCTGCAGGGTGTTAGCAGAGACTTTCCCGGGACAGTGAAACCCTATGTCAGAGACACTGAGAAGAAGCCCCAATGTTCCCTCCAGGCACTTTCAGTGTGGGTGCCTTCTCCACGTGGTTCCTGGTTTCCCTGCAGCGCTGAAGAGAATGTTAGCAAAGAGGTAACCGGCACAGCGAAAACAGTACTCAAAGAGAGGGAGAGCAAGCTCTCTCTTGGCACTTTGGATGTGGGACATACAGCGAGATGTTTGCTGCTTTTGCGTTTGGCTGTTGGGAGATTTACAGCACAAAGATATCTAGTTGATTTGAAGCAGTTCCGAGAAAGTCTAAACATAATCGCCACTTCTCCCTCCTGGCACTTTCCATGTGGGAGATATAGCAGGATGTATATTGGTTTTGAGGACAACTCAATGGACAGTGTAGGGAGAAAAGTTCCTGGCTCCTTGAATGCCGTTCCTGGAGACACTGCGATCAATGTGGGAGATATGTCAAGATGTGTGTTGGTTTTGAGGACGGCTCTCTGGAGAGTCTTAGCAAAGAGGTCACAGGGATAATCAGAGCAATTCTCAGAGACACTGAGAACAAGATGGACAGTTCCCTCCTGGCACTTTCCCTGTAGGAGATACCGCAAGACGTTTCTGTAGATTGGGCACAGCGCTCTGCAGGGTGTTAGCAGAGACTTTCCCGGGACA
Source organism: Chroicocephalus ridibundus (assembly GCF_963924245.1). NCBI lineage: Eukaryota > Metazoa > Chordata > Aves > Charadriiformes > Laridae > Chroicocephalus > Chroicocephalus ridibundus. The sequence goes on from NW_026961232.1 coordinate 35,990, forward strand.
GTGAAACCCTATGTCAGAGACACTGAGAAGAAGCCCCAATGTTCCCTCCAGGCACTTTCAGTGTGGGTGCCTTCTCCACGTGGTTCCTGGTTTCCCTGCAGCGCTGAAGAGAATGTTAGCAAAGAGGTAACCGGGACAGTGAAAACAGTACTCAAAGACAGGGAGAGCAAGCTCTCTCTTGGCACTTTGGATGTGGGACATACAGCGAGATGTTTGCTGCTTTTGCGTTTGGCTGTTGGGAGATTTACAGCACAAAGATATCTAGTTGATTTGAAGCAGTTCCGAGAAAGTCTAAACATAATCGCCACTTCTCCCTCCTGGCACTTTCCATGTGGGAGATATAGCAGGATGTATATTGGTTTTGAGGACAACTCAATGGACAGTGTAGGGAGAAAAGTTCCTGGCTCCTTGAATGCCGTTCCTGGAGACACTGCGATCAATGTGGGAGATATGTCAAGATGTGTGTTGGTTTTGAGGACGGCTCTCTGGAGAGTCTTAGCAAAGAGGTCACAGGGATAATCAGAGCAATTCTCAGAGACACTGAGAACAAGCTCGACAATTCCCTCCTGGCACTTTCCCTGTAGGAGATACCGCAAGACGTTTCTGTAGATTGGGCACAGCGCTCTGCAGGGTGTTAGCAGAGACTTTCCCGGGACAGTGAAACCCTATGTCAGAGACACTGAGAAGAAGCCCCAATGTTCCCTCCAGGCACTTTCAGTGTGGGTGCCTTCTCCACGTGGTTCCTGGTTTCCCTGCAGCGCTGAAGAGAATGTTAGCAAAGAGGTAACCGGCACAGCGAAAACAGTACTCAAAGACAGGGAGAGCAAGCTCTCTCTTGGCACTTTGGATGTGGGACATACAGCGAGATGTTTGCTGCTTTTGCGTTTGGCTGTTGGGAGATTTACAGCACAAAGATATCTAGTTGATTTGAAGCAGTTCCGAGAAAGTCTAAACATAATCGCCACTTCTCCCTCCTGGCACTTTCCATGTGGGAGATATAGCAGGATGTATATTGGTTTTGAGGACAACTCAATGGACAGTGTAGGGAGAAAAGTTCCTGGCTCCTTGAATGCCGTTCCTGGAGACACTGCGATCAATGTGGGAGATATGTCAAGATGTGTGTTGGTTTTGAGGACGGCTCTCTGGAGAGTCTTAGCAAAGAGGTCACAGGGATAATCAGAGCAATTCTCAGAGACACTGAGAACAAGCTCGACAATTCCCTCCTGGCACTTTCCCTGTAGGAGATACCGCAAGACGTTTCTGTAGATTGGGCACAGCGCTCTGCAGGGTGTTAGCAGAGACTTTCCCGGGACAGTGAAACCCTATGTCAGAGACACTGAGAAGAAGCCCCAATGTTCCCTCCAGGCACTTTCAGTGTGGGTGCCTTCTCCACGTGGTTCCTGGTTTCCCTGCAGCGCTGAAGAGAATGTTAGCAAAGAGGTAACCGGGACAGCGAAAACAGTACTCAAAGACAGGGAGAGCAAGCTCTCTCTTGGCACTTTGGATGTGGGACATACAGCGAGATGTTTGCTGCTTTTGCGTTTGGCTGTTGGGAGATTTACAGCACAAAGATATCTAGTTGATTTGAAGCAGTTCCGAGAAAGTCTAAACATAATCGCCACTTCTCCCTCCTGGCACTTTCCATGTGGGAGATATAGCAGGATGTATATTGGTTTTGAGGACAACTCAATGGACAGTGTAGGGAGAAAAGTTCCTGGCTCCTTGAATGCCGTTCCTGGAGACACTGCGATCAATGTGGGAGATATGTCAAGATGTGTGTTGGTTTTGAGGACGGCTCTCTGGAGAGTCTTAGCAAAGAGGTCACAGGAATAATCAGAGCAATTCTCAGAGACACTGAGAACAAGCTCGACAATTCCCTCCTGGCACTTTCCCTGTAGGAGATACCGCAAGACGTTTCTGTAGATTGGGCACAGCGCTCTGCAGGGTGTTAGCAGAGACTTTCCCGGGACAGTGAAACCCTATGTCAGAGACACTGAGAAGAAGCCCCAATGTTCCCTCCAGGCACTTTCAGTGTGGGTGCCTTCTCCACGTGGTTCCTGGTTTCCCTGCAGTGCTGAAGAGAATGTTAGCAAAGAGGTAACCGGCACAGCGAAAACAGTACTCAAAGACAGGGAGAGCAAGCTCTCTCTTGGCACTTTGGATGTGGGACATACAGCGAGATGTTTGCTGCTTTTGCGTTTGGCTGTTGGGAGATTTACAGAACAAAGATATCTAGTTGATTTGAAGCAGTTCCGAGAAAGTCTAAACATAATCGCCACTTCTCCCTCCTGGCACTTTCCATGTGGGAGATATAGCAGGATGTATATTGGTTTTGAGGACAACTCAATGGACAGTGTAGGGAGAAAAGTTCCTGGCTCCTTGAATGCCGTTCCTGGAGACACTGCGATCAATGTGGGAGATATGTCAAGATGTGTGTTGGTTTTGAGGACGGCTCTCTGGAGAGTCTTAGCAAAGAGGTCACAGGGATAATCAGAGCAATTCTCAGAGACACTGAGAACAAGATGGACAGTTCCCTCCTGGCACTTTCCCTGTAGGAGATACCGCAAGACGTTTCTGTAGATTGGGCACAGCGCTCTGCAGGGTGTTAGCAGAGACTTTCCCGGGACAGTGAAACCCTATGTCAGAGACACTGAGAAGAAGCCCCAATGTTCCCTCCAGGCACTTTCAGTGTGGGTGCCTTCTCCACGTGGTTCCTGGTTTCCCTGCAGCGCTGAAGAGAATGTTAGCAAAGAGGTAACCGGCACAGCGAAAACAGTACTCAAAGACAGGGAGAGCAAGCTCTCTCTTGGCACTTTGGATGTGGGACATACAGCGAGATGTTTGCTGCTTTTGCGTTTGGCTGTTGGGAGATTTACAGCACAAAGATATCTAGTTGATTTGAAGCAGTTCCGAGAAAGTCTAAACATAATCGCCACTTCTCCCTCCTGGCACTTTCCATGTGGGAGATATAGCAGGATGTATATTGGTTTTGAGGACAACTCAATGGACAGTGTAGGGAGAAAAGTTCCTGGCTCCTTGAATGCCGTTCCTGGAGACACTGCGATCAATGTGGGAGATATGTCAAGATGTGTGTTGGTTTTGAGGACGGCTCTCTGGAGAGTCTTAGCAAAGAGGTCACAGGGATAATCAGAGCAATTCTCAGAGACACTGAGAACAAGATGGACAGTTCCCTCCTGGCACTTTCCCTGTAGGAGATACCGCAAGACGTTTCTGTAGATTGGGCACAGCGCTCTGCAGGGTGTTAGCAGAGACTTTCCCGGGACAGTGAAACCCTATGTCAGAGACACTGAGAAGAAGCCCCAATGTTCCCTCCAGGCACTTTCAGTGTGGGTGCCTTCTCCACGTGGTTCCTGGTTTCCCTGCAGCGCTGAAGAGAATGTTAGCAAAGAGGTAACCGGCACAGCGAAAACAGTACTCAAAGACAGGGAGAGCAAGCTCTCTCTTGGCACTTTGGATGTGGGACATACAGCGAGATGTTTGCTGCTTTTGCGTTTGGCTGTTGGGAGATTTACAGCACAAAGATATCTAGTTGATTTGAAGCAGTTCCGAGAAAGTCTAAACATAATCGCCACTTCTCCCTCCTGGCACTTTCCATGTGGGAGATATAGCAGGATGTATATTGGTTTTGAGGACAACTCAATGGACAGTGTAGGGAGAAAAGTTCCTGGCTCCTTGAATGCCGTTCCTGGAGACACTGCGATCAATGAGGGAGATATGTCAAGATGTGTGTTGGTTTTGAGGACGGCTCTCTGGAGAGTCTTAGCAAAGAGGTCACAGGGATAATCAGAGCAATTCTCAGAGACACTGAGAACAAGATGGACAGTTCCCTCCTGGCACTTTCCCTGTAGGAGATACCGCAAGACGTTTCTGTAGATTGGGCACAGCGCTCTGCAGGGTGTTAGCAGAGACTTTCCCGGGACAGTGAAACCCTATGTCAGAGACACTGAGAAGAAGCCCCAATGTTCCCTCCAGGCACTTTCAGTGTGGGTGCCTTCTCCACGTGGTTCCTGGTTTCCCTGCAGCGCTGAAGAGAATGTTAGCAAAGAGGTAACCGGCACAGCGAAAACAGTACTCAAAGAGAGGGAGAGCAAGCTCTCTCTTGGCACTTTGGATGTGGGACATACAGCGAGATGTTTGCTGCTTTTGCGTTTGGCTGTTGGGAGATTTACAGCACAAAGATATCTAGTTGATTTGAAGCAGTTCCGAGAAAGTCTAAACATAATCGCCACTTCTCCCTCCTGGCACTTTCCATGTGGGAGATATAGCAGGATGTATATTGGTTTTGAGGACAACTCAATGGACAGTGTAGGGAGAAAAGTTCCTGGCTCCTTGAATGCCGTTCCTGGAGACACTGCGATCAATGTGGGAGATATGTCAAGATGTGTGTTGGTTTTGAGGACGGCTCTCTGGAGAGTCTTAGCAAAGAGGTCACAGGGATAATCAGAGCAATTCTCAGAGACACTGAGAACAAGCTCGACAATTCCCTCCTGGCACTTTCCCTGTAGGAGATACCGCAAGACGTTTCTGTAGATTGGGCACAGCGCTCTGCAGGGTGTTAGCAGAGACTTTCCCGGGACAGTGAAACCCTATGTCAGAGACACTGAGAAGAAGCCCCAATGTTCCCTCCAGGCACTTTCAGTGTGGGTGCCTTCTCCACGTGGTTCCTGGTTTCCCTGCAGCGCTGAAGAGAATGTTAGCAAAGAGGTAACCGGGACAGTGAAAACAGTACTCAAAGACAGGGAGAGCAAGCTCTCTCTTGGCACTTTGGATGTGGGACATACAGCGAGATGTTTGCTGCTTTTGCGTTTGGCTGTTGGGAGATTTACAGCACAAAGATATCTAGTTGATTTGAAGCAGTTCCGAGAAAGTCTAAACATAATCGCCACTTCTCCCTCCTGGCACTTTCCATGTGGGAGATATAGCAGGATGTATATTGGTTTTGAGGACAACTCAATGGACAGTGTAGGGAGAAAAGTTCCTGGCTCCTTGAATGCCGTTCCTGGAGACACTGCGATCAATGAGGGAGATATGTCAAGATGTGTGTTGGTTTTGAGGACGGCTCTCTGGAGAGTCTTAGCAAAGAGGTCACAGGGATAATCAGAGCAATTCTCAGAGACACTGAGAACAAGATGGACAGTTCCCTCCTGGCACTTTCCCTGTAGGAGATACCGCAAGACGTTTCTGTAGATTGGGCACAGCGCTCTGCAGGGTGTTAGCAGAGACTTTCCCGGGACAGTGAAACCCTATGTCAGAGACACTGAGAAGAAGCCCCAATGTTCCCTCCAGGCACTTTCAGTGTGGGTGCCTTCTCCACGTGGTTCCTGGTTTCCCTGCAGCGCTGAAGAGAATGTTAGCAAAGAGGTAACCGGGACAGTGAAAACAGTACTCAAAGACAGGGAGAGCAAGCTCTCTCTTGGCACTTTGGATGTGGGACATACAGCGAGATGTTTGCTGCTTTTGCGTTTGGCTGTTGGGAGATTTACAGCACAAAGATATCTAGTTGATTTGAAGCAGTTCCGAGAAAGTCTAAACATAATCGCCACTTCTCCCTCCTGGCACTTTCCATGTGGGAGATATAGCAGGATGTATATTGGTTTTGAGGACAACTCAATGGACAGTGTAGGGAGAAAAGTTCCTGGCTCCTTGAATGCCGTTCCTGGAGACACTGCGATCAATGAGGGAGATATGTCAAGATGTGTGTTGGTTTTGAGGACGGCTCTCTGGAGAGTCTTAGCAAAGAGGTCACAGGGATAATCAGAGCAATTCTCAGAGACACTGAGAACAAGATGGACAGTTCCCTCCTGGCACTTTCCCTGTAGGAGATACCGCAAGACGTTTCTGTAGATTGGGCACAGCGCTCTGCAGGGTGTTAGCAGAGACTTTCCCGGGACAGTGAAACCCTATGTCAGAGACACTGAGAAGAAGCCCCAATGTTCCCTCCAGGCACTTTCAGTGTGGGTGCCTTCTCCACGTGGTTCCTGGTTTCCCTGCAGCGCTGAAGAGAATGTTAGCAAAGAGGTAACCGGCACAGCGAAAACAGTACTCAAAGACAGGGAGAGCAAGCTCTCTCTTGGCACTTTGGATGTGGGACATACAGCGAGATGTTTGCTGCTTTTGCGTTTGGCTGTTGGGAGATTTACAGCACAAAGATATCTAGTTGATTTGAAGCAGTTCCGAGAAAGTCTAAACATAATCGCCACTTCTCCCTCCTGGCACTTTCCATGTGGGAGATATAGCAGGATGTATATTGGTTTTGAGGACAACTCAATGGACAGTGTAGGGAGAAAAGTTCCTGGCTCCTTGAATGCCGTTCCTGGAGACACTGCGATCAATGTGGGAGATATGTCAAGATGTGTGTTGGTTTTGAGGACGGCTCTCTGGAGAGTCTTAGCAAAGAGGTCACAGGGATAATCAGAGCAATTCTCAGAGACACTGAGAACAAGATGGACAGTTCCCTCCTGGCACTTTCCCTGTAGGAGATACCGCAAGACGTTTCTGTAGATTGGGCACAGCGCTCTGCAGGGTGTTAGCAGAGACTTTCCCGGGACAGTGAAACCCTATGTCAGAGACACTGAGAAGAAGCCCCAATGTTCCCTCCAGGCACTTTCAGTGTGGGTGCCTTCTCCACGTGGTTCCTGGTTTCCCTGCAGCGCTGAAGAGAATGTTAGCAAAGAGGTAACCGGCACAGCGAAAACAGTACTCAAAGACAGGGAGAGCAAGCTCTCTCTTGGCACTTTGGATGTGGGACATACAGCGAGATGTTTGCTGCTTTTGCGTTTGGCTGTTGGGAGATTTACAGCACAAAGATATCTAGTTGATTTGAAGCAGTTCCGAGAAAGTCTAAACATAATCGCCACTTCTCCCTCCTGGCACTTTCCATGTGGGAGATATAGCAGGATGTATATTGGTTTTGAGGACAACTCAATGGACAGTGTAGGGAGAAAAGTTCCTGGCTCCTTGAATGCCGTTCCTGGAGACACTGCGATCAATGAGGGAGATATGTCAAGATGTGTGTTGGTTTTGAGGACGGCTCTCTGGAGAGTCTTAGCAAAGAGGTCACAGGGATAATCAGAGCAATTCTCAGAGACACTGAGAACAAGATGGACAGTTCCCTCCTGGCACTTTCCCTGTAGGAGATACCGCAAGACGTTTCTGTAGATTGGGCACAGCGCTCTGCAGGGTGTTAGCAGAGACTTTCCCGGGACAGTGAAACCCTATGTCAGAGACACTGAGAAGAAGCCCCAATGTTCCCTCCAGGCACTTTCAGTGTGGGTGCCTTCTCCACGTGGTTCCTGGTTTCCCTGCAGCGCTGAAGAGAATGTTAGCAAAGAGGTAACCGGGACAGTGAAAACAGTACTCAAAGACAGGGAGAGCAAGCTCTCTCTTGGCACTTTGGATGTGGGACATACAGCGAGATGTTTGCTGCTTTTGCGTTTGGCTGTTGGGAGATTTACAGCACAAAGATATCTAGTTGATTTGAAGCAGTTCCGAGAAAGTCTAAACATAATCGCCACTTCTCCCTCCTGGCACTTTCCATGTGGGAGATATAGCAGGATGTATATTGGTTTTGAGGACAACTCAATGGACAGTGTAGGGAGAAAAGTTCCTGGCTCCTTGAATGCCGTTCCTGGAGACACTGCGATCAATGTGGGAGATATGTCAAGATGTGTGTTGGTTTTGAGGACGGCTCTCTGGAGAGTCTTAGCAAAGAGGTCACAGGGATAATCAGAGCAATTCTCAGAGACACTGAGAACAAGATGGACAGTTCCCTCCTGGCACTTTCCCTGTAGGAGATACCGCAAGACGTTTCTGTAGATTGGGCACAGCGCTCTGCAGGGTGTTAGCAGAGACTTTCCCGGGACAGTGAAACCCTATGTCAGAGACACTGAGAAGAAGCCCCAATGTTCCCTCCAGGCACTTTCAGTGTGGGTGCCTTCTCCACGTGGTTCCTGGTTTCCCTGCAGCGCTGAAGAGAATGTTAGCAAAGAGGTAACCGGCACAGCGAAAACAGTACTCAAAGACAGGGAGAGCAAGCTCTCTCTTGGCACTTTGGATGTGGGACATACAGCGAGATGTTTGCTGCTTTTGCGTTTGGCTGTTGGGAGATTTACAGCACAAAGATATCTAGTTGATTTGAAGCAGTTCCGAGAAAGTCTAAACATAATCGCCACTTCTCCCTCCTGGCACTTTCCATGTGGGAGATATAGCAGGATGTATATTGGTTTTGAGGACAACTCAATGGACAGTGTAGGGAGAAAAGTTCCTGGCTCCTTGAATGCCGTTCCTGGAGACACTGCGATCAATGTGGGAGATATGTCAAGATGTGTGTTGGTTTTGAGGACGGCTCTCTGGAGAGTCTTAGCAAAGAGGTCACAGGGATAATCAGAGCAATTCTCAGAGACACTGAGAACAAGATGGACAGTTCCCTCCTGGCACTTTCCCTGTAGGAGATACCGCAAGACGTTTCTGTAGATTGGGCACAGCGCTCTGCAGGGTGTTAGCAGAGACTTTCCCGGGACAGTGAAACCCTATGTCAGAGACACTGAGAAGAAGCCCCAATGTTCCCTCCAGGCACTTTCAGTGTGGGTGCCTTCTCCACGTGGTTCCTGGTTTCCCTGCAGCGCTGAAGAGAATGTTAGCAAAGAGGTAACCGGGACAGCGAAAACAGTACTCAAAGACAGGGAGAGCAAGCTCTCTCTTGGCACTTTGGATGTGGGACATACAGCGAGATGTTTGCTGCTTTTGCGTTTGGCTGTTGGGAGATTTACAGCACAAAGATATCTAGTTGATTTGAAGCAGTTCCGAGAAAGTCTAAACATAATCGCCACTTCTCCCTCCTGGCACTTTCCATGTGGGAGATATAGCAGGATGTATATTGGTTTTGAGGACAACTCAATGGACAGTGTAGGGAGAAAAGTTCCTGGCTCCTTGAATGCCGTTCCTGGAGACACTGCGATCAATGAGGGAGATATGTCAAGATGTGTGTTGGTTTTGAGGACGGCTCTCTGGAGAGTCTTAGCAAAGAGGTCACAGGGATAATCAGAGCAATTCTCAGAGACACTGAGAACAAGATGGACAGTTCCCTCCTGGCACTTTCCCTGTAGGAGATACCGCAAGACGTTTCTGTAGATTGGGCACAGCGCTCTGCAGGGTGTTAGCAGAGACTTTCCCGGGACAGTGAAACCCTATGTCAGAGACACTGAGAAGAAGCCCCAATGTTCCCTCCAGGCACTTTCAGTGTGGGTGCCTTCTCCACGTGGTTCCTGGTTTCCCTGCAGCGCTGAAGAGAATGTTAGCAAAGAGGTAACCGGGACAGCGAAAACAGTACTCAAAGACAGGGAGAGCAAGCTCTCTCTTGGCACTTTGGATGTGGGACATACAGCGAGATGTTTGCTGCTTTTGCGTTTGGCTGTTGGGAGATTTACAGCACAAAGATATCTAGTTGATTTGAAGCAGTTCCGAGAAAGTCTAAACATAATCGCCACTTCTCCCTCCTGGCACTTTCCATGTGGGAGATATAGCAGGATGTATATTGGTTTTGAGGACAACTCAATGGACAGTGTAGGGAGAAAAGTTCCTGGCTCCTTGAATGCCGTTCCTGGAGACACTGCGATCAATGTGGGAGATATGTCAAGATGTGTGTTGGTTTTGAGGACGGCTCTCTGGAGAGTCTTAGCAAAGAGGTCACAGGGATAATCAGAGCAATTCTCAGAGACACTGAGAACAAGCTCGACAATTCCCTCCTGGCACTTTCCCTGTAGGAGATACCGCAAGACGTTTCTGTAGATTGGGCACAGCGCTCTGCAGGGTGTTAGCAGAGACTTTCCCGGGACAGTGAAACCCTATGTCAGAGACACTGAGAAGAAGCCCCAATGTTCCCTCCAGGCACTTTCAGTGTGGGTGCCTTCTCCACGTGGTTCCTGGTTTCCCTGCAGCGCTGAAGAGAATGTTAGCAAAGAGGTAACCGGCACAGCGAAAACAGTACTCAAAGACAGGGAGAGCAAGCTCTCTCTTGGCACTTTGGATGTGGGACATACAGCGAGATGTTTGCTGCTTTTGCGTTTGGCTGTTGGGAGATTTACAGCACAAAGATATCTAGTTGATTTGAAGCAGTTCCGAGAAAGTCTAAACATAATCGCCACTTCTCCCTCCTGGCACTTTCCATGTGGGAGATATAGCAGGATGTATATTGGTTTTGAGGACAACTCAATGGACAGTGTAGGGAGAAAAGTTCCTGGCTCCTTGAATGCCGTTCCTGGAGACACTGCGATCAATGAGGGAGATATGTCAAGATGTGTGTTGGTTTTGAGGACGGCTCTCTGGAGAGTCTTAGCAAAGAGGTCACAGGGATAATCAGAGCAATTCTCAGAGACACTGAGAACAAGATGGACAGTTCCCTCCTGGCACTTTCCCTGTAGGAGATACCGCAAGACGTTTCTGTAGATTGGGCACAGCGCTCTGCAGGGTGTTAGCAGAGACTTTCCCGGGACAGTGAAACCCTATGTCAGAGACACTGAGAAGAAGCCCCAATGTTCCCTCCAGGCACTTTCAGTGTGGGTGCCTTCTCCACGTGGTTCCTGGTTTCCCTGCAGCGCTGAAGAGAATGTTAGCAAAGAGGTAACCGGCACAGCGAAAACAGTACTCAAAGAGAGGGAGAGCAAGCTCTCTCTTGGCACTTTGGATGTGGGACATACAGCGAGATGTTTGCTGCTTTTGCGTTTGGCTGTTGGGAGATTTACAGCACAAAGATATCTAGTTGATTTGAAGCAGTTCCGAGAAAGTCTAAACATAATCGCCACTTCTCCCTCCTGGCACTTTCCATGTGGGAGATATAGCAGGATGTATATTGGTTTTGAGGACAACTCAATGGACAGTGTAGGGAGAAAAGTTCCTGGCTCCTTGAATGCCGTTCCTGGAGACACTGCGATCAATGAGGGAGATATGTCAAGATGTGTGTTGGTTTTGAGGACGGCTCTCTGGAGAGTCTTAGCAAAGAGGTCACAGGGATAATCAGAGCAATTCTCAGAGACACTGAGAACAAGATGGACAGTTCCCTCCTGGCACTTTCCCTGTAGGAGATACCGCAAGACGTTTCTGTAGATTGGGCACAGCGCTCTGCAGGGTGTTAGCAGAGACTTTCCCGGGACAGTGAAACCCTATGTCAGAGACACTGAGAAGAAGCCCCAATGTTCCCTCCAGGCACTTTCAGTGTGGGTGCCTTCTCCACGTGGTTCCTGGTTTCCCTGCAGCGCTGAAGAGAATGTTAGCAAAGAGGTAACCGGGACAGTGAAAACAGTACTCAAAGACAGGGAGAGCAAGCTCTCTCTTGGCACTTTGGATGTGGGACATACAGCGAGATGTTTGCTGCTTTTGCGTTTGGCTGTTGGGAGATTTACAGCACAAAGATATCTAGTTGATTTGAAGCAGTTCCGAGAAAGTCTAAACATAATCGCCACTTCTCCCTCCTGGCACTTTCCATGTGGGAGATATAGCAGGATGTATATTGGTTTTGAGGACAACTCAATGGACAGTGTAGGGAGAAAAGTTCCTGGCTCCTTGAATGCCGTTCCTGGAGACACTGCGATCAATGAGGGAGATATGTCAAGATGTGTGTTGGTTTTGAGGACGGCTCTCTGGAGAGTCTTAGCAAAGAGGTCACAGGGATAATCAGAGCAATTCTCAGAGACACTGAGAACAAGATGGACAGTTCCCTCCTGGCACTTTCCCTGTAGGAGATACCGCAAGACGTTTCTGTAGATTGGGCACAGCGCTCTGCAGGGTGTTAGCAGAGACTTTCCCGGGACAGTGAAACCCTATGTCAGAGACACTGAGAAGAAGCCCCAATGTTCCCTCCAGGCACTTTCAGTGTGGGTGCCTTCTCCACGTGGTTCCTGGTTTCCCTGCAGCGCTGAAGAGAATGTTAGCAAAGAGGTAACCGGCACAGCGAAAACAGTACTCAAAGACAGGGAGAGCAAGCTCTCTCTTGGCACTTTGGATGTGGGACATACAGCGAGATGTTTGCTGCTTTTGCGTTTGGCTGTTGGAGATTTACAGCACAAAGATATCTAGTTGATTTGAAGCAGTTCCGAGAAAGTCTAAACATAATCGCCACTTCTCCCTCCTGGCACTTTCCATGTGGGAGATATAGCAGGATGTATATTGGTTTTGAGGACAACTCAATGGACAGTGTAGGGAGAAAGTTCCTGGCTCCTTGAATGCCGTTCCTGGAGACACTGCGATCAATGTGGGAGATATGTCAAGATGTGTGTTGGTTTTGAGGACGGCTCTCTGGAGAGTCTTAGCAAAGAGGTCACAGGGATAATCAGAGCAATTCTCAGAGACACTGAGAACAAGCTCGACAATTCCCTCCTGGCACTTTCCCTGTAGGAGATACCGCAAGACGTTTCTGTAGATTGGGCACAGCGCTCTGCAGGGTGTTAGCAGAGACTTTCCCGGGACAGTGAAACCCTATGTCAGAGACACTGAGAAGAAGCCCCAATGTTCCCTCCAGGCACTTTCAGTGTGGGTGCCTTCTCCACGTGGTTCCTGGTTTCCCTGCAGCGCTGAAGAGAATGTTAGCAAAGAGGTAACCGGCACAGCGAAAACAGTACTCAAAGACAGGGAGAGCAAGCTCTCTCTTGGCACTTTGGATGTGGGACATACAGCGAGATGTTTGCTGCTTTTGCGTTTGGCTGTTGGGAGATTTACAGCACAAAGATATCTAGTTGATTTGAAGCAGTTCCGAGAAAGTCTAAACATAATCGCCACTTCTCCCTCCTGGCACTTTCCATGTGGGAGATATAGCAGGATGTATATTGGTTTTGAGGACAACTCAATGGACAGTGTAGGGAGAAAAGTTCCTGGCTCCTTGAATGCCGTTCCTGGAGACACTGCGATCAATGTGGGAGATATGTCAAGATGTGTGTTGGTTTTGAGGACGGCTCTCTGGAGAGTCTTAGCAAAGAGGTCACAGGGATAATCAGAGCAATTCTCAGAGACACTGAGAACAAGCTCGACAATTCCCTCCTGGCACTTTCCCTGTAGGAGATACCGCAAGACGTTTCTGTAGATTGGGCACAGCGCTCTGCAGGGTGTTAGCAGAGACTTTCCCGGGACAGTGAAACCCTATGTCAGAGACACTGAGAAGAAGCCCCAATGTTCCCTCCAGGCACTTTCAGTGTGGGTGCCTTCTCCACGTGGTTCCTGGTTTCCCTGCAGCGCTGAAGAGAATGTTAGCAAAGAGGTAACCGGGAC
>NW_026961233.1:0-67083 GCF_963924245.1 Chroicocephalus ridibundus
CAAGGAGCCAGGAACTTTTCTCCCTACACTGTCCATTGAGTTGTCCTCAAAACCAATATACATCCTGCTATATCTCCCACATGGAAAGTGCCAGGAGGGAGAAGTGGCGATTATGTTTAGACTTTCTCGGAACTGCTTCAAATCAACTAGATATCTTTGTGCTGTAAATCTCCCAACAGCCAAACGCAAAAGCAGCAAACATCTCGCTGTATGTCCCACATCCAAAGTGCCAAGAGAGAGCTTGCTCTCCCTGTCTTTGAGTACTGTTTTCGCTGTGCCGGTTACCTCTTTGCTAACATTCTCTTCAGCGCTGCAGGGAAACCAGGAACCACGTGGAGAAGGCACCCACACTGAAAGTGCCTGGAGGGAACATTGGGGCTTCTTCTCAGTGTCTCTGACATAGGGTTTCACTGTCCCGGGAAAGTCTCTGCTAACACCCTGCAGAGCGCTGTGCCCAATCTACAGAAACGTCTTGCGGTATCTCCTACAGGGAAAGTGCCAGGAGGGAATTGTCGAGCTTGTTCTCAGTGTCTCTGAGAATTGCTCTGATTATCCCTGTGACCTCTTTGCTAAGACTCTCCAGAGAGCCGTCCTCAAAACCAACACACATCTTGACATAATCTCCCTCATTGATCGCAGTGTCTCCAGGAACGGCATTCAAGGAGCCAGGAACTTTTCTCCCTACACTGTCCATTGAGTTGTCCTCAAAACCAATATACATCCTGCTATATCTCCCACATGGAAAGTGCCAGGAGGGAGAAGTGGCGATTATGTTTAGACTTTCTCGGAACTGCTTCAAATCAACTAGATATCTTTGTGCTGTAAATCTCCCAACAGCCAAACGCAAAAGCAGCAAACATCTCGCTGTATGTCCCACATCCAAAGTGCCAAGAGAGAGCTTGCTCTCCCTGTCTTTGAGTACTGTTTTCGCTGTGCCGGTTACCTCTTTGCTAACATTCTCTTCAGCGCTGCAGGGAAACCAGGAACCACGTGGAGAAGGCACCCACACTGAAAGTGCCTGGAGGGAACATTGGGGCTTCTTCTCAGTGTCTCTGACATAGGGTTTCACTGTCCCGGGAAAGTCTCTGCTAACACCCTGCAGAGCGCTGTGCCCAATCTACAGAAACGTCTTGCGGTATCTCCTACAGGGAAAGTGCCAGGAGGGAACTGTCCATCTTGTTCTCAGTGTCTCTGAGAATTGCTCTGATTATCCCTGTGACCTCTTTGCTAAGACTCTCCAGAGAGCCGTCCTCAAAACCAACACACATCTTGACATATCTCCCTCATTGATCGCAGTGTCTCCAGGAACGGCATTCAAGGAGCCAGGAACTTTTCTCCCTACACTGTCCATTGAGTTGTCCTCAAAACCAATATACATCCTGCTATATCTCCCACATGGAAAGTGCCAGGAGGGAGAAGTGGCGATTATGTTTAGACTTTCTCGGAACTGCTTCAAATCAACTAGATATCTTTGTGCTGTAAATCTCCCAACAGCCAAACGCAAAAGCAGCAAACATCTCGCTGTATGTCCCACATCCAAAGTGCCAAGAGAGAGCTTGCTCTCCCTGTCTTTGAGTACTGTTTTCACTGTCCCGGTTACCTCTTTGCTAACATTCTCTTCAGCGCTGCAGGGAAACCAGGAACCACGTGGAGAAGGCACCCACACTGAAAGTGCCTGGAGGGAACATTGGGGCTTCTTCTCAGTGTCTCTGACATAGGGTTTCACTGTCCCGGGAAAGTCTCTGCTAACACCCTGCAGAGCGCTGTGCCCAATCTACAGAAACGTCTTGCGGTATCTCCTACAGGGAAAGTGCCAGGAGGGAACTGTCGAGCTTGTTCTCAGTGTCTCTGAGAATTGCTCTGATTATCCCTGTGACCTCTTTGCTAAGACTCTCCAGAGAGCCGTCCTCAAAACAAACACACATCTTGACATATCTCCCACATTGATCGCAGTGTCTCCAGGAACGGCATTCAAGGAGCCAGGAACTTTTCTCCCTACACTGTCCATTGAGTTGTCCTCAAAACCAATATACATCCTGCTATATCTCCCACATGGAAAGTGCCAGGAGGGAGAAGTGGCGATTATGTTTAGACTTTCTCGGAACTGCTTCAAATCAACTAGATATCTTTGTGCTGTAAATCTCCCAACAGCCAAACGCAAAAGCAGCAAACATCTCGCTGTATGTCCCACATCCAAAGTGCCAAGAGAGAGCTTGCTCTCCCTGTCTTTGAGTACTGTTTTCGCTGTGCCGGTTACCTCTTTGCTAACATTCTCTTCAGCGCTGCAGGGAAACCAGGAACCACGTGGAGAAGGCACCCACACTGAAAGTGCCTGGAGGGAACATTGGGGCTTCTTCTCAGTGTCTCTGACATAGGGTTTCACTGTCCCGGGAAAGTCTCTGCTAACACCCTGCAGAGCGCTGTGCCCAATCTACAGAAAACGTCTTGCGGTATCTCCTACAGGGAAAGTGCCAGGAGGGAATTGTCGAGCTTGTTCTCAGTGTCTCTGAGAATTGCTCTGATTATCCCTGTGACCTCTTTGCTAAGACTCTCCAGAGAGCCGTCCTCAAAACAAACACACATCTTGACATATCTCCCACATTGATCGCAGTGTCTCCAGGAACGGCATTCAAGGAGCCAGGAACTTTTCTCCCTACACTGTCCATTGAGTTGTCCTCAAAACCAATATACATCCTGCTATATCTCCCACATGGAAAGTGCCAGGAGGGAGAAGTGGCGATTATGTTTAGACTTTCTCGGAACTGCTTCAAATCAACTAGATATCTTTGTGCTGTAAATCTCCCAACAGCCAAACGCAAAAGCAGCAAACATCTCGCTGTATGTCCCACATCCAAAGTGCCAAGAGAGAGCTTGCTCTCCCTGTCTTTGAGTACTGTTTTCGCTGTGCCGGTTACCTCTTTGCTAACATTCTCTTCAGCGCTGCAGGGAAACCAGGAACCACGTGGAGAAGGCACCCACACTGAAAGTGCCTGGAGGGAACATTGGGGCTTCTTCTCAGTGTCTCTGACATAGGGTTTCACTGTCCCGGGAAAGTCTCTGCTAACACCCTGCAGAGCGCTGTGCCCAATCTACAGAAACGTCTTGCGGTATCTCCTACAGGGAAAGTGCCAGGAGGGAATTGTCGAGCTTGTTCTCAGTGTCTCTGAGAATTGCTCTGATTATCCCTGTGACCTCTTTGCTAAGACTCTCCAGAGAGCCGTCCTCAAAACCAACACACATCTTGACATATCTCCCACATTGATCGCAGTGTCTCCAGGAACGGCATTCAAGGAGCCAGGAACTTTTCTCCCTACACTGTCCATTGAGTTGTCCTCAAAACCAAGATACATCCTGCTATATCTCCCACATGGAAAGTGCCAGGAGGGAGAAGTGGCGATTATGTTTAGACTTTCTCGGAACTGCTTCAAATCAACTAGATATCTTTGTGCTGTAAATCTCCCAACAGCCAAACGCAAAAGCAGCAAACATCTCGCTGTATGTCCCACATCCAAAGTGCCAAGAGAGAGCTTGCTCTCCCTGTCTTTG
Organism: Chroicocephalus ridibundus; assembly: GCF_963924245.1. NCBI lineage: Eukaryota > Metazoa > Chordata > Aves > Charadriiformes > Laridae > Chroicocephalus > Chroicocephalus ridibundus. Next base: position 3,547 of record NW_026961233.1, read on the forward strand.
AGTACTGTTTTCACTGTCCCGGTTACCTCTTTGCTAACATTCTCTTCAGCGCTGCAGGGAAACCAGGAACCACGTGGAGAAGGCACCCACACTGAAAGTGCCTGGAGGGAACATTGGGGCTTCTTCTCCAGTGTCTCTGACATAGGGTTTCACTGTCCCGGGAAAGTCTCTGCTAACACCCTGCAGAGCGCTGTGCCCAATCTACAGAAACGTCTTGCGGTATCTCCTACAGGGAAAGTGGCCAGGAGGGAATTGTCGAGCTTGTTCTCAGTGTCTCTGAGAATTGCTCTGATTATCCCTGTGACCTCTTTGCTAAGACTCTCCAGAGAGCCGTCCTCAAAACAAACACACATCTTGACATATCTCCCACATTGATCGCAGTGTCTCCAGGAACGGCATTCAAGGAGCCAGGAACTTTTCTCCCTACACTGTCCATTGAGTTGTCCTCAAAACCAATATACATCCTGCTATATCTCCCACATGGAAAGTGCCAGGAGGGAGAAGTGGCGATTATGTTTAGACTTTCTCGGAACTGCTTCAAATCAACTAGATATCTTTGTGCTGTAAATCTCCCAACAGCCAAACGCAAAAGCAGCAAACATCTCGCTGTATGTCCCACATCCAAAGTGCCAAGAGAGAGCTTGCTCTCCCTGTCTTTGAGTACTGTTTTCGCTGTGCCGGTTACCTCTTTGCTAACATTCTCTTCAGCGCTGCAGGGAAACCAGGAACCACGTGGAGAAGGCACCCACACTGAAAGTGCCTGGAGGGAACATTGGGGCTTCTTCTCAGTGTCTCTGACATAGGGTTTCACTGTCCCCGGGAAAGTCTCTGCTAACACCCTGCAGAGCGCTGTGCCCAATCTACAGAAACGTCTTGCGGTATCTCCTACAGGGAAAGTGCCAGGAGGGAATTGTCGAGCTTGTTCTCAGTGTCTCTGAGAATTGCTCTGATTATCCCTGTGACCTCTTTGCTAAGACTCTCCAGAGAGCCGTCCTCAAAACCAACACACATCTTGACATATCTCCCACATTGATCGCAGTGTCTCCAGGAACGGCATTCAAGGAGCCAGGAACTTTTCTCCCTACACTGTCCATTGAGTTGTCCTCAAAACCAAGATACATCCTGCTATATCTCCCACATGGAAAGTGCCAGGAGGGAGAAGTGGCGATTATGTTTAGACTTTCTCGGAACTGCTTCAAATCAACTAGATATCTTTGTGCTGTAAATCTCCCAACAGCCAAACGCAAAAGCAGCAAACATCTCGCTGTATGTCCCACATCCCAAAGTGCCAAGAGAGAGCTTGCTCTCCCTGTCTTTGAGTACTGTTTTCACTGTCCCGGTTACCTCTTTGCTAACATTCTCTTCAGCGCTGCAGGGAAACCAGGAACCACGTGGAGAAGGCACCCACACTGAAAGTGCCTGGAGGGAACATTGGGGCTTCTTCTCAGTGTCTCTGACATAGGGTTTCACTGTCCCGGGAAAGTCTCTGCTAACACCCTGCAGAGCGCTGTGCCCAATCTACAGAAACGTCTTGCGGTATCTCCTACAGGGAAAGTGCCAGGAGGGAACTGTCCATCTTGTTCTCAGTGTCTCTGAGAATTGCTCTGATTATCCCTGTGACCTCTTTGCTAAGACTCTCCAGAGAGCCGTCCTCAAAACCAACACACATCTTGACATATCTCCCTCATTGATCGCAGTGTCTCCAGGAACGGCATTCAAGGAGCCAGGAAACTTTTCTCCCTACACTGTCCATTGAGTTGTCCTCAAAACCAATATACATCCTGCTATATCTCCCACATGGAAAGTGCCAGGAGGGAGAAGTGGCGATTATGTTTAGACTTTCTCGGAACTGCTTCAAATCAACTAGATATCTTTGTGCTGTAAATCTCCCAACAGCCAAACGCAAAAGCAGCAAACATCTCGCTGTATGTCCCACATCCAAAGTGCCAAGAGAGAGCTTGCTCTCCCTGTCTTTGAGTACTGTTTTCGCTGTGCCGGTTACCTCTTTGCTAACATTCTCTTCAGCGCTGCAGGGAAACAGGAACCACGTGGAGAAGGCACCCACACTGAAAGTGCCTGGAGGGAACATTGGGGCTTCTTCTCAGTGTCTCTGACATAGGGTTTCACTGTCCCGGGAAAGTCTCTGCTAACACCCTGCAGAGCGCTGTGCCCAATCTACAGAAACGTCTTGCGGTATCTCCTACAGGGAAAGTGCCAGGAGGGAACTGTCCATCTTGTTCTCAGTGTCTCTGAGAATTGCTCTGATTATCCCTGTGACCTCTTTGCTAAGACTCTCCAGAGAGCCGTCCTCAAAAACCAACACACATCTTGACATATCTCCCTCATTGATCGCAGTGTCTCCAGGAACGGCATTCAAGGAGCCAGGAACTTTTCTCCCTACACTGTCCATTGAGTTGTCCTCAAAACCAATATACATCCTGCCTATATCTCCCACATGGAAAGTGCCAGGAGGGAGAAGTGGCGATTATGTTTAGACTTTCTCGGAACTGCTTCAAATCAACTAGATATCTTTGTGCTGTAAATCTCCCAACAGCCAAACGCAAAAGCAGCAAACATCTCGCTGTATGTCCCACATCCAAAGTGCCAAGAGAGAGCTTGCTCTCCCTGTCTTTGAGTACTGTTTTCGCTGTGCCGGTTACCTCTTTGCTAACATTCTCTTCAGCGCTGCAGGGAAACCAGGAACCACGTGGAGAAGGCACCCACACTGAAAGTGCCTGGAGGGAACATTGGGGCTTCTTCTCAGTGTCTCTGACATAGGGTTTCACTGTCCCGGGAAAGTCTCTGCTAACACCCTGCAGAGCGCTGTGCCCAATCTACAGAAACGTCTTGCGGTATCTCCTACAGGGAAAGTGCCAGGAGGGAACTGTCCATCTTGTTCTCAGTGTCTCTGAGAATTGCTCTGATTATCCCTGTGACCTCTTTGCTAAGACTCTCCAGAGAGCCGTCCTCAAAACCAACACACATCTTGACATATCTCCCTCATTGATCGCAGTGTCTCCAGGAACGGCATTCAAGGAGCCAGGAACTTTTCTCCCTACACTGTCCATTGAGTTGTCCTCAAAACCAATATACATCCTGCTATATCTCCCACATGGAAAGTGCCAGGAGGGAGAAGTGGCGATTATGTTTAGACTTTCTCGGAACTGCTTCAAATCAACTAGATATCTTTGTGCTGTAAATCTCCCAACAGCCAAACGCAAAAGCAGCAAACATCTCGCTGTATGTCCCACATCCAAAGTGCCAAGAGAGAGCTTGCTCTCCCTGTCTTTGAGTACTGTTTTCACTGTCCCGGTTACCTCTTTGCTAACATTCTCTTCAGCGCTGCAGGGAAACCAGGAACCACGTGGAGAAGGCACCCACACTGAAAGTGCCTGGAGGGAACATTGGGGCTTCTTCTCAGTGTCTCTGACATAGGGTTTCACTGTCCCGGGAAAGTCTCTGCTAACACCCTGCAGAGCGCTGTGCCCAATCTACAGAAACGTCTTGCGGTATCTCCTACAGGGAAAGTGCCAGGAGGGAACTGTCCATCTTGTTCTCAGTGTCTCTGAGAATTGCTCTGATTATCCCTGTGACCTCTTTGCTAAGACTCTCCAGAGAGCCGTCCTCAAAACCAACACACATCTTGACATATCTCCCACATTGATCGCAGTGTCTCCAGGAACGGCATTCAAGGAGCCAGGAACTTTTCTCCCTACACTGTCCATTGAGTTGTCCTCAAAACCAAGATACATCCTGCTATATCTCCCACATGGAAAGTGCCAGGAGGGAGAAGTGGCGATTATGTTTAGACTTTCTCGGAACTGCTTCAAATCAACTAGATATCTTTGTGCTGTAAATCTCCCAACAGCCAAACGCAAAAGCAGCAAACATCTCGCTGTATGTCCCACATCCAAAGTGCCAAGAGAGAGCTTGCTCTCCCTGTCTTTGAGTACTGTTTTCGCTGTGCCGGTTACCTCTTTGCTAACATTCTCTTCAGCGCTGCAGGGAAACCAGGAACCACGTGGAGAAGGCACCCACACTGAAAGTGCCTGGAGGGAACATTGGGGCTTCTTCTCAGTGTCTCTGACATAGGGTTTCACTGTCCCGGGAAAGTCTCTGCTAACACCCTGCAGAGCGCTGTGCCCAATCTACAGAAACGTCTTGCGGTATCTCCTACAGGGAAAGTGCCAGGAGGGAATTGTCGAGCTTGTTCTCAGTGTCTCTGAGAATTGCTCTGATTATCCCTGTGACCTCTTTGCTAAGACTCTCCAGAGAGCCGTCCTCAAAACCAACACACATCTTGACATATCTCCCTCATTGATCGCAGTGTCTCCAGGAACGGCATTCAAGGAGCCAGGAACTTTTCTCCCTACACTGTCCATTGAGTTGTCCTCAAAACCAATATACATCCTGCTATATCTCCCACATGGAAAGTGCCAGGAGGGAGAAGTGGCGATTATGTTTAGACTTTCTCGGAACTGCTTCAAATCAACTAGATATCTTTGTGCTGTAAATCTCCCAGCAGCCAAACGCAAAAGCAGCAAACATCTCGCTGTATGTCCCACATCCAAAGTGCCAAGAGAGAGCTTGCTCTCCCTGTCTTTGAGTACTGTTTTCGCTGTCCCGGTTACCTCTTTGCTAACATTCTCTTCAGCGCTGCAGGGAAACCAGGAACCACGTGGAGAAGGCACCCACACTGAAAGTGCCTGGAGGGAACATTGGGGCTTCTTCTCAGTGTCTCTGACATAGGGTTTCACTGTCCTGGGAAAGTCTCTGCTAACACCCTGCAGAGCGCTGTGCCCAATCTACAGAAACGTCTTGCGGTATCTCCTACAGGGAAAGTGCCAGGAGGGAACTGTCCATCTTGTTCTCAGTGTCTCTGAGAATTGCTCTGATTATCCCTGTGACCTCTTTGCTAAGACTCTCCAGAGAGCCGTCCTCAAAACAAACACACATCTTGACATATCTCCCACATTGATCGCAGTGTCTCCAGGAACGGCATTCAAGGAGCCAGGAACTTTTCTCCCTACACTGTCCATTGAGTTGTCCTCAAAACCAATATACATCCTGCTATATCTCCCACATGGAAAGTGCCAGGAGGGAGAAGTGGCGATTATGTTTAGACTTCCTCGGAACTGCTTCAAATCAACTAGATATCTTTGTGCTGTAAATCTCCCAACAGCCAAACGCAAAAGCAGCAAACATCTCGCTGTATGTCCCACATCCAAAGTGCCAAGAGAGAGCTTGCTCTCCCTGTCTTTGAGTACTGTTTTCGCTGTGCCGGTTACCTCTTTGCTAACATTCTCTTCAGCGCTGCAGGGAAACCAGGAACCACGTGGAGAAGGCACCCACACTGAAAGTGCCTGGAGGGAACATTGGGGCTTCTTCTCAGTGTCTCTGACATAGGGTTTCACTGTCCCGGGAAAGTCTCTGCTAACACCCTGCAGAGCGCTGTGCCCAATCTACAGAAACGTCTTGCGGTATCTCCTACAGGGAAAGTGCCAGGAGGGAATTGTCGAGCTTGTTCTCAGTGTCTCTGAGAATTGCTCTGATTATCCCTGTGACCTCTTTGCTAAGACTCTCCAGAGAGCCGTCCTCAAAACCAACACACATCTTGACATATCTCCCACATTGATCGCAGTGTCTCCAGGAACGGCATTCAAGGAGCCAGGAACTTTTCTCCCTACACTGTCCATTGAGTTGTCCTCAAAACCAATATACATCCTGCTATATCTCCCACATGGAAAGTGCCAGGAGGGAGAAGTGGCGATTATGTTTAGACTTCCTCGGAACTGCTTCAAATCAACTAGATATCTTTGTGCTGTAAATCTCCCAACAGCCAAACGCAAAAGCAGCAAACATCTCGCTGTATGTCCCACATCCAAAGTGCCAAGAGAGAGCTTGCTCTCCCTGTCTTTGAGTACTGTTTTCGCTGTCCCGGTTACCTCTTTGCTAACATTCTCTTCAGCGCTGCAGGGAAACCAGGAACCACGTGGAGAAGGCACCCACACTGAAAGTGCCTGGAGGGAACATTGGGGCTTCTTCTCAGTGTCTCTGACATAGGGTTTCACTGTCCCGGGAAAGTCTCTGCTAACACCCTGCAGAGCGCTGTGCCCAATCTACAGAAACGTCTTGCGGTATCTCCTACAGGGAAAGTGCCAGGAGGGAACTGTCCATCTTGTTCTCAGTGTCTCTGAGAATTGCTCTGATTATCCCTGTGACCTCTTTGCTAAGACTCTCCAGAGAGCCCTCCTCAAAACAAACACACATCTTGACATATCTCCCACATTGATCGCAGTGTCTCCAGGAACGGCATTCAAGGAGCCAGGAACTTTTCTCCCTACACTGTCCATTGAGTTGTCCTCAAAACCAATATACATCCTGCTATATCTCCCACATGGAAAGTGCCAGGAGGGAGAAGTGGCGATTATGTTTAGACTTTCTCGGAACTGCTTCAAATCAACTAGATATCTTTGTGCTGTAAATCTCCCAACAGCCAAACGCAAAAGCAGCAAACATCTCGCTGTATGTCCCACATCCAAAGTGCCAAGAGAGAGCTTGCTCTCCCTCTCTTTGAGTACTGTTTTCGCTGTGCCGGTTACCTCTTTGCTAACATTCTCTTCAGCGCTGCAGGGAAACCAGGAACCACGTGGAGAAGGCACCCACACTGAAAGTGCCTGGAGGGAACATTGGGGCTTCTTCTCAGTGTCTCTGACATAGGGTTTCACTGTCCCGGGAAAGTCTCTGCTAACACCCTGCAGAGCGCTGTGCCCAATCTACAGAAACGTCTTGCGGTATCTCCTACAGGGAAAGTGCCAGGAGGGAATTGTCGAGCTTGTTCTCAGTGTCTCTGAGAATTGCTCTGATTATCCCTGTGACCTCTTTGCTAAGACTCTCCAGAGAGCCGTCCTCAAAACCAACACACATCTTGACATATCTCCCTCATTGATCGCAGTGTCTCCAGGAACGGCATTCAAGGAGCCAGGAACTTTTCTCCCTACACTGTCCATTGAGTTGTCCTCAAAACCAATATACATCCTGCTATATCTCCCACATGGAAAGTGCCAGGAGGGAGAAGTGGCGATTATGTTTAGACTTCCTCGGAACTGCTTCAAATCAACTAGATATCTTTGTGCTGTAAATCTCCCAGCAGCCAAACGCAAAAGCAGCAAACATCTCGCTGTATGTCCCACATCCAAAGTGCCAAGAGAGAGCTTGCTCTCCCTGTCTTTGAGTACTGTTTTCGCTGTCCCGGTTACCTCTTTGCTAACATTCTCTTCAGCGCTGCAGGGAAACCAGGAACCACGTGGAGAAGGCACCCACACTGAAAGTGCCTGGAGGGAACATTGGGGCTTCTTCTCAGTGTCTCTGACATAGGGTTTCACTGTCCCGGGAAAGTCTCTGCTAACACCCTGCAGAGCGCTGTGCCCAATCTACAGAAACGTCTTGCGGTATCTCCTACAGGGAAAGTGCCAGGAGGGAACTGTCCATCTTGTTCTCAGTGTCTCTGAGAATTGCTCTGATTATCCCTGTGACCTCTTTGCTAAGACTCTCCAGAGAGCCGTCCTCAAAACAAACACACATCTTGACATATCTCCCACATTGATCGCAGTGTCTCCAGGAACGGCATTCAAGGAGCCAGGAACTTTTCTCCCTACACTGTCCATTGAGTTGTCCTCAAAACCAATATACATCCTGCTATATCTCCCACATGGAAAGTGCCAGGAGGGAGAAGTGGCGATTATGTTTAGACTTTCTCGGAACTGCTTCAAATCAACTAGATATCTTTGTGCTGTAAATCTCCCAACAGCCAAACGCAAAAGCAGCAAACATCTCGCTGTATGTCCCACATCCAAAGTGCCAAGAGAGAGCTTGCTCTCCCTGTCTTTGAGTACTGTTTTCGCTGTGCCGGTTACCTCTTTGCTAACATTCTCTTCAGCGCTGCAGGGAAACCAGGAACCACGTGGAGAAGGCACCCACACTGAAAGTGCCTGGAGGGAACATTGGGGCTTCTTCTCAGTGTCTCTGACATAGGGTTTCACTGTCCCGGGAAAGTCTCTGCTAACACCCTGCAGAGCGCTGTGCCCAATCTACAGAAACGTCTTGCGGTATCTCCTACAGGGAAAGTGCCAGGAGGGAACTGTCCATCTTGTTCTCAGTGTCTCTGAGAATTGCTCTGATTATCCCTGTGACCTCTTTGCTAAGACTCTCCAGAGAGCCGTCCTCAAAACAAACACACATCTTGACATATCTCCCACATTGATCGCAGTGTCTCCAGGAACGGCATTCAAGGAGCCAGGAACTTTTCTCCCTACACTGTCCATTGAGTTGTCCTCAAAACCAATATACATCCTGCTATATCTCCCACATGGAAAGTGCCAGGAGGGAGAAGTGGCGATTATGTTTAGACTTTCTCGGAACTGCTTCAAATCAACTAGATATCTTTGTGCTGTAAATCTCCCAACAGCCAAACGCAAAAGCAGCAAACATCTCGCTGTATGTCCCACATCCAAAGTGCCAAGAGAGAGCTTGCTCTCCCTGTCTTTGAGTACTGTTTTCGCTGTGCCGGTTACCTCTTTGCTAACATTCTCTTCAGCGCTGCAGGGAAACCAGGAACCACGTGGAGAAGGCACCCACACTGAAAGTGCCTGGAGGGAACATTGGGGCTTCTTCTCAGTGTCTCTGACATAGGGTTTCACTGTCCCGGGAAAGTCTCTGCTAACACCCTGCAGAGCGCTGTGCCCAATCTACAGAAACGTCTTGCGGTATCTCCTACAGGGAAAGTGCCAGGAGGGAATTGTCGAGCTTGTTCTCAGTGTCTCTGAGAATTGCTCTGATTATCCCTGTGACCTCTTTGCTAAGACTCTCCAGAGAGCCGTCCTCAAAACAAACACACATCTTGACATATCTCCCACATTGATCGCAGTGTCTCCAGGAACGGCATTCAAGGAGCCAGGAACTTTTCTCCCTACACTGTCCATTGAGTTGTCCTCAAAACCAATATACATCCTGCTATATCTCCCACATGGAAAGTGCCAGGAGGGAGAAGTGGCGATTATGTTTAGACTTTCTCGGAACTGCTTCAAATCAACTAGATATCTTTGTGCTGTAAATCTCCCAACAGCCAAACGCAAAAGCAGCAAACATCTCGCTGTATGTCCCACATCCAAAGTGCCAAGAGAGAGCTTGCTCTCCCTCTCTTTGAGTACTGTTTTCGCTGTGCCGGTTACCTCTTTGCTAACATTCTCTTCAGCGCTGCAGGGAAACCAGGAACCACGTGGAGAAGGCACCCACACTGAAAGTGCCTGGAGGGAACATTGGGGCTTCTTCTCAGTGTCTCTGACATAGGGTTTCACTGTCCCGGGAAAGTCTCTGCTAACACCCTGCAGAGCGCTGTGCCCAATCTACAGAAACGTCTTGCGGTATCTCCTACAGGGAAAGTGCCAGGAGGGAATTGTCGAGCTTGTTCTCAGTGTCTCTGAGAATTGCTCTGATTATCCCTGTGACCTCTTTGCTAAGACTCTCCAGAGAGCCGTCCTCAAAACAAACACACATCTTGACATATCTCCCACATTGATCGCAGTGTCTCCAGGAACGGCATTCAAGGAGCCAGGAACTTTTCTCCCTACACTGTCCATTGAGTTGTCCTCAAAACCAATATACATCCTGCTATATCTCCCACATGGAAAGTGCCAGGAGGGAGAAGTGGCGATTATGTTTAGACTTTCTCGGAACTGCTTCAAATCAACTAGATATCTTTGTGCTGTAAATCTCCCAACAGCCAAACGCAAAAGCAGCAAACATCTCGCTGTATGTCCCACATCCAAAGTGCCAAGAGAGAGCTTGCTCTCCCTGTCTTTGAGTACTGTTTTCGCTGTGCCGGTTACCTCTTTGCTAACATTCTCTTCAGCGCTGCAGGGAAACCAGGAACCACGTGGAGAAGGCACCCACACTGAAAGTGCCTGGAGGGAACATTGGGGCTTCTTCTCAGTGTCTCTGACATAGGGTTTCACTGTCCCGGGAAAGTCTCTGCTAACACCCTGCAGAGCGCTGTGCCCAATCTACAGAAACGTCTTGCGGTATCTCCTACAGGGAAAGTGCCAGGAGGGAATTGTCGAGCTTGTTCTCAGTGTCTCTGAGAATTGCTCTGATTATCCCTGTGACCTCTTTGCTAAGACTCTCCAGAGAGCCGTCCTCAAAACCAACACACATCTTGACATATCTCCCACATTGATCGCAGTGTCTCCAGGAACGGCATTCAAGGAGCCAGGAACTTTTCTCCCTACACTGTCCATTGAGTTGTCCTCAAAACCAATATACATCCTGCTATATCTCCCACATGGAAAGTGCCAGGAGGGAGAAGTGGCGATTATGTTTAGACTTTCTCGGAACTGCTTCAAATCAACTAGATATCTTTGTGCTGTAAATCTCCCAACAGCCAAACGCAAAAGCAGCAAACATCTCGCTGTATGTCCCACATCCAAAGTGCCAAGAGAGAGCTTGCTCTCCCTGTCTTTGAGTACTGTTTTCGCTGTGCCGGTTACCTCTTTGCTAACATTCTCTTCAGCGCTGCAGGGAAACCAGGAACCACGTGGAGAAGGCACCCACACTGAAAGTGCCTGGAGGGAACATTGGGGCTTCTTCTCAGTGTCTCTGACATAGGGTTTCACTGTCCCGGGAAAGTCTCTGCTAACACCCTGCAGAGCGCTGTGCCCAATCTACAGAAACGTCTTGCGGTATCTCCTACAGGGAAAGTGCCAGGAGGGAACTGTCCATCTTGTTCTCAGTGTCTCTGAGAATTGCTCTGATTATCCCTGTGACCTCTTTGCTAAGACTCTCCAGAGAGCCGTCCTCAAAACCAACACACATCTTGACATATCTCCCACATTGATCGCAGTGTCTCCAGAAACGGCATTCAAGGAGCCAGGAACTTTTCTCCCTACACTGTCCATTGAGTTGTCCTCAAAACCAATATACATCCTGCTATATCTCCCACATGGAAAGTGCCAGGAGGGAGAAGTGGCGATTATGTTTAGACTTTCTCGGAACTGCTTCAAATCAACTAGATATCTTTGTGCTGTAAATCTCCCAACAGCCAAACGCAAAAGCAGCAAACATCTCGCTGTATGTCCCACATCCAAAGTGCCAAGAGAGAGCTTGCTCTCCCTGTCTTTGAGTACTGTTTTCGCTGTGCCGGTTACCTCTTTGCTAACATTCTCTTCAGCGCTGCAGGGAAACCAGGAACCACGTGGAGAAGGCACCCACACTGAAAGTGCCTGGAGGGAACATTGGGGCTTCTTCTCAGTGTCTCTGACATAGGGTTTCACTGTCCCGGGAAAGTCTCTGCTAACACCCTGCAGAGCGCTGTGCCCAATCTACAGAAACGTCTTGCGGTATCTCCTACAGGGAAAGTGCCAGGAGGGAACTGTCCATCTTGTTCTCAGTGTCTCTGAGAATTGCTCTGATTATCCCTGTGACCTCTTTGCTAAGACTCTCCAGAGAGCCGTCCTCAAAACCAACACACATCTTGACATATCTCCCACATTGATCGCAGTGTCTCCAGGAACGGCATTCAAGGAGCCAGGAACTTTTCTCCCTACACTGTCCATTGAGTTGTCCTCAAAACCAATATACATCCTGCTATATCTCCCACATGGAAAGTGCCAGGAGGGAGAAGTGGCGATTATGTTTAGACTTTCTCGGAACTGCTTCAAATCAACTAGATATCTTTGTGCTGTAAATCTCCCAACAGCCAAACGCAAAAGCAGCAAACATCTCGCTGTATGTCCCACATCCAAAGTGCCAAGAGAGAGCTTGCTCTCCCTGTCTTTGAGTACTGTTTTCGCTGTGCCGGTTACCTCTTTGCTAACATTCTCTTCAGCGCTGCAGGGAAACCAGGAACCACGTGGAGAAGGCACCCACACTGAAAGTGCCTGGAGGGAACATTGGGGCTTCTTCTCAGTGTCTCTGACATAGGGTTTCACTGTCCCGGGAAAGTCTCTGCTAACACCCTGCAGAGCGCTGTGCCCAATCTACAGAAACGTCTTGCGGTATCTCCTACAGGGAAAGTGCCAGGAGGGAATTGTCGAGCTTGTTCTCAGTGTCTCTGAGAATTGCTCTGATTATCCCTGTGACCTCTTTGCTAAGTCTCTCCAGAGAGCCGTCCTCAAAACCAACACACATCTTGACATATCTCCCACATTGATCGCAGTGTCTCCAGGAACGGCATTCAAGGAGCCAGGAACTTTTCTCCCTACACTGTCCATTGAGTTGTCCTCAAAACCAATATACATCCTGCTATATCTCCCACATGGAAAGTGCCAGGAGGGAGAAGTGGCGATTATGTTTAGACTTTCTCGGAACTGCTTCAAATCAACTAGATATCTTTGTGCTGTAAATCTCCCAACAGCCAAACGCAAAAGCAGCAAACATCTCGCTGTATGTCCCACATCCAAAGTGCCAAGAGAGAGCTTGCTCTCCCTCTCTTTGAGTACTGTTTTCGCTGTGCCGGTTACCTCTTTGCTAACATTCTCTTCAGCGCTGCAGGGAAACCAGGAACCACGTGGAGAAGGCACCCACACTGAAAGTGCCTGGAGGGAACATTGGGGCTTCTTCTCAGTGTCTCTGACATAGGGTTTCACTGTCCCGGGAAAGTCTCTGCTAACACCCTGCAGAGCGCTGTGCCCAATCTACAGAAACGTCTTGCGGTATCTCCTACAGGGAAAGTGCCAGGAGGGAATTGTCGAGCTTGTTCTCAGTGTCTCTGAGAATTGCTCTGATTATCCCTGTGACCTCTTTGCTAAGACTCTCCAGAGAGCCGTCCTCAAAACCAACACACATCTTGACATATCTCCCTCATTGATCGCAGTGTCTCCAGGAACGGCATTCAAGGAGCCAGGAACTTTTCTCCCTACACTGTCCATTGAGTTGTCCTCAAAACCAATATACATCCTGCTATATCTCCCACATGGAAAGTGCCAGGAGGGAGAAGTGGCGATTATGTTTAGACTTTCTCGGAACTGCTTCAAATCAACTAGATATCTTTGTGCTGTAAATCTCCCAACAGCCAAACGCAAAAGCAGCAAACATCTCGCTGTATGTCCCACATCCAAAGTGCCAAGAGAGAGCTTGCTCTCCCTGTCTTTGAGTACTGTTTTCGCTGTGCCGGTTACCTCTTTGCTAACATTCTCTTCAGCGCTGCAGGGAAACCAGGAACCACGTGGAGAAGGCACCCACACTGAAAGTGCCTGGAGGGAACATTGGGGCTTCTTCTCAGTGTCTCTGACATAGGGTTTCACTGTCCCGGGAAAGTCTCTGCTAACACCCTGCAGAGCGCTGTGCCCAATCTACAGAAACGTCTTGCGGTATCTCCTACAGGGAAAGTGCCAGGAGGGAATTGTCGAGCTTGTTCTCAGTGTCTCTGAGAATTGCTCTGATTATCCCTGTGACCTCTTTGCTAAGACTCTCCAGAGAGCCGTCCTCAAAACCAACACACATCTTGACATATCTCCCACATTGATCGCAGTGTCTCCAGGAACGGCATTCAAGGAGCCAGGAACTTTTCTCCCTACACTGTCCATTGAGTTGTCCTCAAAACCAATATACATCCTGCTATATCTCCCACATGGAAAGTGCCAGGAGGGAGAAGTGGCGATTATGTTTAGACTTTCTCGGAACTGCTTCAAATCAACTAGATATCTTTGTGCTGTAAATCTCCCAACAGCCAAACGCAAAAGCAGCAAACATCTCGCTGTATGTCCCACATCCAAAGTGCCAAGAGAGAGCTTGCTCTCCCTGTCTTTGAGTACTGTTTTCACTGTCCCGGTTACCTCTTTGCTAACATTCTCTTCAGCGCTGCAGGGAAACCAGGAACCACGTGGAGAAGGCACCCACACTGAAAGTGCCTGGAGGGAACATTGGGGCTTCTTCTCAGTGTCTCTGACATAGGGTTTCACTGTCCCGGGAAAGTCTCTGCTAACACCCTGCAGAGCGCTGTGCCCAATCTACAGAAACGTCTTGCGGTATCTCCTACAGGGAAAGTGCCAGGAGGGAACTGTCCATCTTGTTCTCAGTGTCTCTGAGAATTGCTCTGATTATCCCTGTGACCTCTTTGCTAAGACTCTCCAGAGAGCCGTCCTCAAAACCAACACACATCTTGACATATCTCCCTCATTGATCGCAGTGTCTCCAGGAACGGCATTCAAGGAGCCAGGAACTTTTCTCCCTACACTGTCCATTGAGTTGTCCTCAAAACCAATATACATCCTGCTATATCTCCCACATGGAAAGTGCCAGGAGGGAGAAGTGGCGATTATGTTTAGACTTTCTCGGAACTGCTTCAAATCAACTAGATATCTTTGTGCTGTAAATCTCCCAACAGCCAAACGCAAAAGCAGCAAACATCTCGCTGTATGTCCCACATCCAAAGTGCCAAGAGAGAGCTTGCTCTCCCTGTCTTTGAGTACTGTTTTCGCTGTGCCGGTTACCTCTTTGCTAACATTCTCTTCAGCGCTGCAGGGAAACCAGGAACCACGTGGAGAAGGCACCCACACTGAAAGTGCCTGGAGGGAACATTGGGGCTTCTTCTCAGTGTCTCTGACATAGGGTTTCACTGTCCCGGGAAAGTCTCTGCTAACACCCTGCAGAGCGCTGTGCCCAATCTACAGAAACGTCTTGCGGTATCTCCTACAGGGAAAGTGCCAGGAGGGAACTGTCCATCTTGTTCTCAGTGTCTCTGAGAATTGCTCTGATTATCCCTGTGACCTCTTTGCTAAGACTCTCCAGAGAGCCGTCCTCAAAACCAACACACATCTTGACATATCTCCCACATTGATCGCAGTGTCTCCAGGAACGGCATTCAAGGAGCCAGGAACTTTTCTCCCTACACTGTCCATTGAGTTGTCCTCAAAACCAATATACATCCTGCTATATCTCCCACATGGAAAGTGCCAGGAGGGAGAAGTGGCGATTATGTTTAGACTTTCTCGGAACTGCTTCAAATCAACTAG
This sequence comes from Chroicocephalus ridibundus, assembly GCF_963924245.1. Lineage (NCBI taxonomy): Eukaryota > Metazoa > Chordata > Aves > Charadriiformes > Laridae > Chroicocephalus > Chroicocephalus ridibundus. Next base: position 18,555 of record NW_026961233.1, read on the forward strand.
ATATCTTTGTGCTGTAAATCTCCCAACAGCCAAACGCAAAAGCAGCAAACATCTCGCTGTATGTCCCACATCCAAAGTGCCAAGAGAGAGCTTGCTCTCCCTCTCTTTGAGTACTGTTTTCGCTGTGCCGGTTACCTCTTTGCTAACATTCTCTTCAGCGCTGCAGGGAAACCAGGAACCACGTGGAGAAGGCACCCACACTGAAAGTGCCTGGAGGGAACATTGGGGCTTCTTCTCAGTGTCTCTGACATAGGGTTTCACTGTCCCGGGAAAGTCTCTGCTAACACCCTGCAGAGCGCTGTGCCCAATCTACAGAAACGTCTTGCGGTATCTCCTACAGGGAAAGTGCCAGGAGGGAACTGTCCATCTTGTTCTCAGTGTCTCTGAGAATTGCTCTGATTATCCCTGTGACCTCTTTGCTAAGACTCTCCAGAGAGCCGTCCTCAAAACCAACACACATCTTGACATATCTCCCACATTGATCGCAGTGTCTCCAGGAACGGCATTCAAGGAGCCAGGAACTTTTCTCCCTACACTGTCCATTGAGTTGTCCTCAAAACCAATATACATCCTGCTATATCTCCCACATGGAAAGTGCCAGGAGGGAGAAGTGGCGATTATGTTTAGACTTTCTCGGAACTGCTTCAAATCAACTAGATATCTTTGTGCTGTAAATCTCCCAACAGCCAAACGCAAAAGCAGCAAACATCTCGCTGTATGTCCCACATCCAAAGTGCCAAGAGAGAGCTTGCTCTCCCTGTCTTTGAGTACTGTTTTCACTGTCCCGGTTACCTCTTTGCTAACATTCTCTTCAGCGCTGCAGGGAAACCAGGAACCACGTGGAGAAGGCACCCACACTGAAAGTGCCTGGAGGGAACATTGGGGCTTCTTCTCAGTGTCTCTGACATAGGGTTTCACTGTCCCGGGAAAGTCTCTGCTAACACCCTGCAGAGCGCTGTGCCCAATCTACAGAAACGTCTTGCGGTATCTCCTACAGGGAAAGTGCCAGGAGGGAACTGTCCATCTTGTTCTCAGTGTCTCTGAGAATTGCTCTGATTATCCCTGTGACCTCTTTGCTAAGACTCTCCAGAGAGCCGTCCTCAAAACAAACACACATCTTGACATATCTCCCACATTGATCGCAGTGTCTCCAGGAACGGCATTCAAGGAGCCAGGAACTTTTCTCCCTACACTGTCCATTGAGTTGTCCTCAAAACCAATATACATCCTGCTATATCTCCCACATGGAAAGTGCCAGGAGGGAGAAGTGGCGATTATGTTTAGACTTTCTCGGAACTGCTTCAAATCAACTAGATATCTTTGTGCTGTAAATCTCCCAACAGCCAAACGCAAAAGCAGCAAACATCTCGCTGTATGTCCCACATCCAAAGTGCCAAGAGAGAGCTTGCTCTCCCTGTCTTTGAGTACTGTTTTCGCTGTGCCGGTTACCTCTTTGCTAACATTCTCTTCAGCGCTGCAGGGAAACCAGGAACCACGTGGAGAAGGCACCCACACTGAAAGTGCCTGGAGGGAACATTGGGGCTTCTTCTCAGTGTCTCTGACATAGGGTTTCACTGTCCCGGGAAAGTCTCTGCTAACACCCTGCAGAGCGCTGTGCCCAATCTACAGAAACGTCTTGCGGTATCTCCTACAGGGAAAGTGCCAGGAGGGAACTGTCCATCTTGTTCTCAGTGTCTCTGAGAATTGCTCTGATTATCCCTGTGACCTCTTTGCTAAGACTCTCCAGAGAGCCGTCCTCAAAACCAACACACATCTTGACATATCTCCCACATTGATCGCAGTGTCTCCAGGAACGGCATTCAAGGAGCCAGGAACTTTTCTCCCTACACTGTCCATTGAGTTGTCCTCAAAACCAATATACATCCTGCTATATCTCCCACATGGAAAGTGCCAGGAGGGAGAAGTGGCGATTATGTTTAGACTTTCTCGGAACTGCTTCAAATCAACTAGATATCTTTGTGCTGTAAATCTCCCAACAGCCAAACGCAAAAGCAGCAAACATCTCGCTGTATGTCCCACATCCAAAGTGCCAAGAGAGAGCTTGCTCTCCCTGTCTTTGAGTACTGTTTTCGCTGTGCCGGTTACCTCTTTGCTAACATTCTCTTCAGCGCTGCAGGGAAACCAGGAACCACGTGGAGAAGGCACCCACACTGAAAGTGCCTGGAGGGAACATTGGGGCTTCTTCTCAGTGTCTCTGACATAGGGTTTCACTGTCCCGGGAAAGTCTCTGCTAACACCCTGCAGAGCGCTGTGCCCAATGTACAGAAACGTCTTGCGGTATCTCCTACAGGGAAAGTGCCAGGAGGGAACTGTCCATCTTGTTCTCAGTGTCTCTGAGAATTGCTCTGATTATCCCTGTGACCTCTTTGCTAAGTCTCTCCAGAGAGCCGTCCTCAAAACCAACACACATCTTGACATATCTCCCACATTGATCGCAGTGTCTCCAGGAACGGCATTCAAGGAGCCAGGAACTTTTCTCCCTACACTGTCCATTGAGTTGTCCTCAAAACCAATATACATCCTGCTATATCTCCCACATGGAAAGTGCCAGGAGGGAGAAGTGGCGATTATGTTTAGACTTTCTCGGAACTGCTTCAAATCAACTAGATATCTTTGTGCTGTAAATCTCCCAACAGCCAAACGCAAAAGCAGCAAACATCTCGCTGTATGTCCCACATCCAAAGTGCCAAGAGAGAGCTTGCTCTCCCTGTCTTTGAGTACTGTTTTCGCTGTGCCGGTTACCTCTTTGCTAACATTCTCTTCAGCGCTGCAGGGAAACCAGGAACCACGTGGAGAAGGCACCCACACTGAAAGTGCCTGGAGGGAACATTGGGGCTTCTTCTCAGTGTCTCTGACATAGGGTTTCACTGTCCCGGGAAAGTCTCTGCTAACACCCTGCAGAGCGCTGTGCCCAATCTACAGAAACGTCTTGCGGTATCTCCTACAGGGAAAGTGCCAGGAGGGAATTGTCGAGCTTGTTCTCAGTGTCTCTGAGAATTGCTCTGATTATCCCTGTGACCTCTTTGCTAAGACTCTCCAGAGAGCCGTCCTCAAAACCAACACACATCTTGACATATCTCCCACATTGATCGCAGTGTCTCCAGGAACGGCATTCAAGGAGCCAGGAACTTTTCTCCCTACACTGTCCATTGAGTTGTCCTCAAAACCAATATACATCCTGCTATATCTCCCACATGGAAAGTGCCAGGAGGGAGAAGTGGCGATTATGTTTAGACTTTCTCGGAACTGCTTCAAATCAACTAGATATCTTTGTGCTGTAAATCTCCCAACAGCCAAACGCAAAAGCAGCAAACATCTCGCTGTATGTCCCACATCCAAAGTGCCAAGAGAGAGCTTGCTCTCCCTGTCTTTGAGTACTGTTTTCGCTGTGCCGGTTACCTCTTTGCTAACATTCTCTTCAGCGCTGCAGGGAAACCAGGAACCACGTGGAGAAGGCACCCACACTGAAAGTGCCTGGAGGGAACATTGGGGCTTCTTCTCAGTGTCTCTGACATAGGGTTTCACTGTCCCGGGAAAGTCTCTGCTAACACCCTGCAGAGCGCTGTGCCCAATCTACAGAAACGTCTTGCGGTATCTCCTACAGGGAAAGTGCCAGGAGGGAACTGTCGAGCTTGTTCTCAGTGTCTCTGAGAATTGCTCTGATTATCCCTGTGACCTCTTTGCTAAGACTCTCCAGAGAGCCGTCCTCAAAACAAACACACATCTTGACATATCTCCCACATTGATCGCAGTGTCTCCAGGAACGGCATTCAAGGAGCCAGGAACTTTTCTCCCTACACTGTCCATTGAGTTGTCCTCAAAACCAATATACATCCTGCTATATCTCCCACATGGAAAGTGCCAGGAGGGAGAAGTGGCGATTATGTTTAGACTTTCTCGGAACTGCTTCAAATCAACTAGATATCTTTGTGCTGTAAATCTCCCAACAGCCAAACGCAAAAGCAGCAAACATCTCGCTGTATGTCCCACATCCAAAGTGCCAAGAGAGAGCTTGCTCTCCCTGTCTTTGAGTACTGTTTTCGCTGTGCCGGTTACCTCTTTGCTAACATTCTCTTCAGCGCTGCAGGGAAACCAGGAACCACGTGGAGAAGGCACCCACACTGAAAGTGCCTGGAGGGAACATTGGGGCTTCTTCTCAGTGTCTCTGACATAGGGTTTCACTGTCCCGGGAAAGTCTCTGCTAACACCCTGCAGAGCGCTGTGCCCAATCTACAGAAACGTCTTGCGGTATCTCCTACAGGGAAAGTGCCAGGAGGGAACTGTCCATCTTGTTCTCAGTGTCTCTGAGAATTGCTCTGATTATCCCTGTGACCTCTTTGCTAAGACTCTCCAGAGAGCCGTCCTCAAAACCAACACACATCTTGACATATCTCCCACATTGATCGCAGTGTCTCCAGGAACGGCATTCAAGGAGCCAGGAACTTTTCTCCCTACACTGTCCATTGAGTTGTCCTCAAAACCAATATACATCCTGCTATATCTCCCACATGGAAAGTGCCAGGAGGGAGAAGTGGCGATTATGTTTAGACTTTCTCGGAACTGCTTCAAATCAACTAGATATCTTTGTGCTGTAAATCTCCCAACAGCCAAACGCAAAAGCAGCAAACATCTCGCTGTATGTCCCACATCCAAAGTGCCAAGAGAGAGCTTGCTCTCCCTCTCTTTGAGTACTGTTTTCGCTGTGCCGGTTACCTCTTTGCTAACATTCTCTTCAGCGCTGCAGGGAAACCAGGAACCACGTGGAGAAGGCACCCACACTGAAAGTGCCTGGAGGGAACATTGGGGCTTCTTCTCAGTGTCTCTGACATAGGGTTTCACTGTCCCGGGAAAGTCTCTGCTAACACCCTGCAGAGCGCTGTGCCCAATCTACAGAAACGTCTTGCGGTATCTCCTACAGGGAAAGTGCCAGGAGGGAATTGTCGAGCTTGTTCTCAGTGTCTCTGAGAATTGCTCTGATTATCCCTGTGACCTCTTTGCTAAGACTCTCCAGAGAGCCGTCCTCAAAACCAACACACATCTTGACATATCTCCCACATTGATCGCAGTGTCTCCAGGAACGGCATTCAAGGAGCCAGGAACTTTTCTCCCTACACTGTCCATTGAGTTGTCCTCAAAACCAATATACATCCTGCTATATCTCCCACATGGAAAGTGCCAGGAGGGAGAAGTGGCGATTATGTTTAGACTTTCTCGGAACTGCTTCAAATCAACTAGATATCTTTGTGCTGTAAATCTCCCAACAGCCAAACGCAAAAGCAGCAAACATCTCGCTGTATGTCCCACATCCAAAGTGCCAAGAGAGAGCTTGCTCTCCCTGTCTTTGAGTACTGTTTTCGCTGTGCCGGTTACCTCTTTGCTAACATTCTCTTCAGCGCTGCAGGGAAACCAGGAACCACGTGGAGAAGGCACCCACACTGAAAGTGCCTGGAGGGAACATTGGGGCTTCTTCTCAGTGTCTCTGACATAGGGTTTCACTGTCCCGGGAAAGTCTCTGCTAACACCCTGCAGAGCGCTGTGCCCAATCTACAGAAACGTCTTGCGGTATCTCCTACAGGGAAAGTGCCAGGAGGGAACTGTCCATCTTGTTCTCAGTGTCTCTGAGAATTGCTCTGATTATCCCTGTGACCTCTTTGCTAAGACTCTCCAGAGAGCCGTCCTCAAAACCAACACACATCTTGACATATCTCCCACATTGATCGCAGTGTCTCCAGGAACGGCATTCAAGGAGCCAGGAACTTTTCTCCCTACACTGTCCATTGAGTTGTCCTCAAAACCAATATACATCCTGCTATATCTCCCACATGGAAAGTGCCAGGAGGGAGAAGTGGCGATTATGTTTAGACTTTCTCGGAACTGCTTCAAATCAACTAGATATCTTTGTGCTGTAAATCTCCCAACAGCCAAACGCAAAAGCAGCAAACATCTCGCTGTATGTCCCACATCCAAAGTGCCAAGAGAGAGCTTGCTCTCCCTGTCTTTGAGTACTGTTTTCGCTGTGCCGGTTACCTCTTTGCTAACATTCTCTTCAGCGCTGCAGGGAAACCAGGAACCACGTGGAGAAGGCACCCACACTGAAAGTGCCTGGAGGGAACATTGGGGCTTCTTCTCAGTGTCTCTGACATAGGGTTTCACTGTCCCGGGAAAGTCTCTGCTAACACCCTGCAGAGCGCTGTGCCCAATCTACAGAAACGTCTTGCGGTATCTCCTACAGGGAAAGTGCCAGGAGGGAACTGTCGAGCTTGTTCTCAGTGTCTCTGAGAATTGCTCTGATTATCCCTGTGACCTCTTTGCTAAGACTCTCCAGAGAGCCGTCCTCAAAACAAACACACATCTTGACATATCTCCCACATTGATCGCAGTGTCTCCAGGAACGGCATTCAAGGAGCCAGGAACTTTTCTCCCTACACTGTCCATTGAGTTGTCCTCAAAACCAATATACATCCTGCTATATCTCCCACATGGAAAGTGCCAGGAGGGAGAAGTGGCGATTATGTTTAGACTTTCTCGGAACTGCTTCAAATCAACTAGATATCTTTGTGCTGTAAATCTCCCAACAGCCAAACGCAAAAGCAGCAAACATCTCGCTGTATGTCCCACATCCAAAGTGCCAAGAGAGAGCTTGCTCTCCCTGTCTTTGAGTACTGTTTTCGCTGTGCCGGTTACCTCTTTGCTAACATTCTCTTCAGCGCTGCAGGGAAACCAGGAACCACGTGGAGAAGGCACCCACACTGAAAGTGCCTGGAGGGAACATTGGGGCTTCTTCTCAGTGTCTCTGACATAGGGTTTCACTGTCCCGGGAAAGTCTCTGCTAACACCCTGCAGAGCGCTGTGCCCAATCTACAGAAACGTCTTGCGGTATCTCCTACAGGGAAAGTGCCAGGAGGGAACTGTCGAGCTTGTTCTCAGTGTCTCTGAGAATTGCTCTGATTATCCCTGTGACCTCTTTGCTAAGACTCTCCAGAGAGCCGTCCTCAAAACAAACACACATCTTGACATATCTCCCACATTGATCGCAGTGTCTCCAGGAACGGCATTCAAGGAGCCAGGAACTTTTCTCCCTACACTGTCCATTGAGTTGTCCTCAAAACCAATATACATCCTGCTATATCTCCCACATGGAAAGTGCCAGGAGGGAGAAGTGGCGATTATGTTTAGACTTTCTCGGAACTGCTTCAAATCAACTAGATATCTTTGTGCTGTAAATCTCCCAACAGCCAAACGCAAAAGCAGCAAACATCTCGCTGTATGTCCCACATCCAAAGTGCCAAGAGAGAGCTTGCTCTCCCTGTCTTTGAGTACTGTTTTCACTGTCCCGGTTACCTCTTTGCTAACATTCTCTTCAGCGCTGCAGGGAAACCAGGAACCACGTGGAGAAGGCACCCACACTGAAAGTGCCTGGAGGGAACATTGGGGCTTCTTCTCAGTGTCTCTGACATAGGGTTTCACTGTCCCGGGAAAGTCTCTGCTAACACCCTGCAGAGCGCTGTGCCCAATCTACAGAAACGTCTTGCGGTATCTCCTACAGGGAAAGTGCCAGGACGGAACTGTCCATCTTGTTCTCAGTGTCTCTGAGAATTGCTCTGATTATCCCTGTGACCTCTTTGCTAAGACTCTCCAGAGAGCCGTCCTCAAAACCAACACACATCTTGACATATCTCCCACATTGATCGCAGTGTCTCCAGGAACGGCATTCAAGGAGCCAGGAACTTTTCTCCCTACACTGTCCATTGAGTTGTCCTCAAAACCAATATACATCCTGCTATATCTCCCACATGGAAAGTGCCAGGAGGGAGAAGTGGCGATTATGTTTAGACTTTCTCGGAACTGCTTCAAATCAACTAGATATCTTTGTGCTGTAAATCTCCCAACAGCCAAACGCAAAAGCAGCAAACATCTCGCTGTATGTCCCACATCCAAAGTGCCAAGAGAGAGCTTGCTCTCCCTCTCTTTGAGTACTGTTTTCGCTGTGCCGGTTACCTCTTTGCTAACATTCTCTTCAGCGCTGCAGGGAAACCAGGAACCACGTGGAGAAGGCACCCACACTGAAAGTGCCTGGAGGGAACATTGGGGCTTCTTCTCAGTGTCTCTGACATAGGGTTTCACTGTCCCGGGAAAGTCTCTGCTAACACCCTGCAGAGCGCTGTGCCCAATCTACAGAAACGTCTTGCGGTATCTCCTACAGGGAAAGTGCCAAGAGGGAATTGTCGAGCTTGTTCTCAGTGTCTCTGAGAATTGCTCTGATTATCCCTGTGACCTCTTTGCTAAGACTCTCCAGAGAGCCGTCCTCAAAACCAACACACATCTTGACATATCTCCCACATTGATCGCAGTGTCTCCAGGAACGGCATTCAAGGAGCCAGGAACTTTTCTCCCTACACTGTCCATTGAGTTGTCCTCAAAACCAATATACATCCTGCTATATCTCCCACATGGAAAGTGCCAGGAGGGAGAAGTGGCGATTATGTTTAGACTTTCTCGGAACTGCTTCAAATCAACTAGATATCTTTGTGCTGTAAATCTCCCAACAGCCAAACGCAAAAGCAGCAAACATCTCGCTGTATGTCCCACATCCAAAGTGCCAAGAGAGAGCTTGCTCTCCCTCTCTTTGAGTACTGTTTTCGCTGTGCCGGTTACCTCTTTGCTAACATTCTCTTCAGCGCTGCAGGGAAACCAGGAACCACGTGGAGAAGGCACCCACACTGAAAGTGCCTGGAGGGAACATTGGGGCTTCTTCTCAGTGTCTCTGACATAGGGTTTCACTGTCCCGGGAAAGTCTCTGCTAACACCCTGCAGAGCGCTGTGCCCAATCTACAGAAACGTCTTGCGGTATCTCCTACAGGGAAAGTGCCAGGAGGGAATTGTCGAGCTTGTTCTCAGTGTCTCTGAGAATTGCTCTGATTATCCCTGTGACCTCTTTGCTAAGACTCTCCAGAGAGCCGTCCTCAAAACCAACACACATCTTGACATATCTCCCTCATTGATCGCAGTGTCTCCAGGAACGGCATTCAAGGAGCCAGGAACTTTTCTCCCTACACTGTCCATTGAGTTGTCCTCAAAACCAATATACATCCTGCTATATCTCCCACATGGAAAGTGCCAGGAGGGAGAAGTGGGGATTATGTTTAGACTTCCTCGGAACTGCTTCAAATCAACTAGATATCTTTGTGCTGTAAATCTCCCAACAGCCAAACGCAAAAGCAGCAAACATCTCGCTGTATGTCCCACATCCAAAGTGCCAAGAGAGAGCTTGCTCTCCCTGTCTTTGAGTACTGTTTTCGCTGTGCCGGTTAGCTCTTTGCTAACATTCTCTTCAGCGCTGCAGGGAAACCAGGAACCACGTGGAGAAGGCACCCACACTGAAAGTGCCTGGAGGGAACATTGGGGCTTCTTCTCAGTGTCTCTGACATAGGGTTTCACTGTCCCGGGAAAGTCTCTGCTAACACCCTGCAGAGCGCTGTGCCCAATCTACAGAAACGTCTTGCGGTATCTCCTACAGGGAAAGTGCCAGGAGGGAATTGTCGAGCTTGTTCTCAGTGTCTCTGAGAATTGCTCTGATTATCCCTGTGACCTCTTTGCTAAGACTCTCCAGAGAGCCGTCCTCAAAACCAACACACATCTTGACATATCTCCCACATTGATCGCAGTGTCTCCAGGAACGGCATTCAAGGAGCCAGGAACTTTTCTCCCTACACTGTCCATTGAGTTGTCCTCAAAACCAATATACATCCTGCTATATCTCCCACATGGAAAGTGCCAGGAGGGAGAAGTGGCGATTATGTTTAGACTTTCTCGGAACTGCTTCAAATCAACTAGATATCTTTGTGCTGTAAATCTCCCAACAGCCAAACGCAAAAGCAGCAAACATCTCGCTGTATGTCCCACATCCAAAGTGCCAAGAGAGAGCTTGCTCTCCCTGTCTTTGAGTACTGTTTTCGCTGTGCCGGTTACCTCTTTGCTAACATTCTCTTCAGCGCTGCAGGGAAACCAGGAACCACGTGGAGAAGGCACCCACACTGAAAGTGCCTGGAGGGAACATTGGGGCTTCTTCTCAGTGTCTCTGACATAGGGTTTCACTGTCCCGGGAAAGTCTCTGCTAACACCCTGCAGAGCGCTGTGCCCAATCTACAGAAACGTCTTGCGGTATCTCCTACAGGGAAAGTGCCAGGAGGGAACTGTCCATCTTGTTCTCAGTGTCTCTGAGAATTGCTCTGATTATCCCTGTGACCTCTTTGCTAAGACTCTCCAGAGAGCCGTCCTCAAAACCAACACACATCTTGACATATCTCCCACATTGATCACAGTGTCTCCAGGAACGGCATTCAAGGAGCCAGGAACTTTTCTCCCTACACTGTCCATTGAGTTGTCCTCAAAACCAATATACATCCTGCTATATCTCCCACATGGAAAGTGCCAGGAGGGAGAAGTGGCGATTATGTTTAGACTTTCTCGGAACTGCTTCAAATCAACTAGATATCTTTGTGCTGTAAATCTCCCAACAGCCAAACGCAAAAGCAGCAAACATCTCGCTGTATGTCCCACATCCAAAGTGCCAAGAGAGAGCTTGCTCTCCCTGTCTTTGAGTACTGTTTTCGCTGTGCCGGTTACCTCTTTGCTAACATTCTCTCAGCGCTGCAGGGAAACCAGGAACCACGTGGAGAAGGCACCCACACTGAAAGTGCCTGGAGGGAACATTGGGGCTTCTTCTCAGTGTCTCTGACATAGGGTTTCACTGTCCCGGGAAAGTCTCTGCTAACACCCTGCAGAGCGCTGTGCCCAATCTACAGAAACGTCTTGCGGTATCTCCTACAGGGAAAGTGCCAGGAGGGAATTGTCGAGCTTGTTCTCAGTGTCTCTGAGAATTGCTCTGATTATCCCTGTGACCTCTTTGCTAAGACTCTCCAGAGAGCCGTCCTCAAAACAAACACACATCTTGACATATCTCCCACATTGATCGCAGTGTCTCCAGGAACGGCATTCAAGGAGCCAGGAACTTTTCTCCCTACACTGTCCATTGAGTTGTCCTCAAAACCAATATACATCCTGCTATATCTCCCACATGGAAAGTGCCAGGAGGGAGAAGTGGCGATTATGTTTAGACTTTCTCGGAACTGCTTCAAATCAACTAGATATCTTTGTGCTGTAAATCTCCCAACAGCCAAACGCAAAAGCAGCAAACATCTCGCTGTATGTCCCACATCCAAAGTGCCAAGAGAGAGCTTGCTCTCCCTGTCTTTGAGTACTGTTTTCGCTGTGCCGGTTACCTCTTTGCTAACATTCTCTTCAGCGCTGCAGGGAAACCAGGAACCACGTGGAGAAGGCACCCACACTGAAAGTGCCTGGAGGGAACATTGGGGCTTCTTCTCAGTGTCTCTGACATAGGGTTTCACTGTCCCGGGAAAGTCTCTGCTAACACCCTGCAGAGCGCTGTGCCCAATCTACAGAAACGTCTTGCGGTATCTCCTACAGGGAAAGTGCCAGGAGGGAACTGTCCATCTTGTTCTCAGTGTCTCTGAGAATTGCTCTGATTATCCCTGTGACCTCTTTGCTAAGACTCTCCAGAGAGCCGTCCTCAAAACCAACACACATCTTGACATATCTCCCACATTGATCGCAGTGTCTCCAGGAACGGCATTCAAGGAGCCAGGAACTTTTCTCCCTACACTGTCCATTGAGTTGTCCTCAAAACCAATATACATCCTGCTATATCTCCCACATGGAAAGTGCCAGGAGGGAGAAGTGGCGATTATGTTTAGACTTTCTCGGAACTGCTTCAAATCAACTAGATATCTTTGTGCTGTAAATCTCCCAACAGCCAAACGCAAAAGCAGCAAACATCTCGCTGTATGTCCCACATCCAAAGTGCCAAGAGAGAGCTTGCTCTCCCTCTCTTTGAGTACTGTTTTCGCTGTGCCGGTTACCTCTTTGCTAACATTCTCTTCAGCGCTGCAGGGAAACCAGGAACCACGTGGAGAAGGCACCCACACTGAAAGTGCCTGGAGGGAACATTGGGGCTTCTTCTCAGTGTCTCTGACATAGGGTTTCACTGTCCCGGGAAAGTCTCTGCTAACACCCTGCAGAGCGCTGTGCCCAATCTACAGAAACGTCTTGCGGTATCTCCTACAGGGAAAGTGCCAGGAGGGAACTGTCCATCTTGTTCTCAGTGTCTCTGAGAATTGCTCTGATTATCCCTGTGACCTCTTTGCTAAGACTCTCCAGAGAGCCGTCCTCAAAACCAACACACATCTTGACATATCTCCCACATTGATCGCAGTGTCTCCAGGAACGGCATTCAAGGAGCCAGGAACTTTTCTCCCTACACTGTCCATTGAGTTGTCCTCAAAACCAATATACATCCTGCTATATCTCCCACATGGAAAGTGCCAGGAGGGAGAAGTGGCGATTATGTTTAGACTTTCTCGGAACTGCTTCAAATCAACTAGATATCTTTGTGCTGTAAATCTCCCAACAGCCAAACGCAAAAGCAGCAAACATCTCGCTGTATGTCCCACATCCAAAGTGCCAAGAGAGAGCTTGCTCTCCCTGTCTTTGAGTACTGTTTTCGCTGTGCCGGTTACCTCTTTGCTAACATTCTCTTCAGCGCTGCAGGGAAACCAGGAACCACGTGGAGAAGGCACCCACACTGAAAGTGCCTGGAGGGAACATTGGGGCTTCTTCTCAGTGTCTCTGACATAGGGTTTCACTGTCCCGGGAAAGTCTCTGCTAACACCCTGCAGAGCGCTGTGCCCAATCTACAGAAACGTCTTGCGGTATCTCCTACAGGGAAAGTGCCAGGAGGGAATTGTCGAGCTTGTTCTCAGTGTCTCTGAGAATTGCTCTGATTATCCCTGGGACCTCTTTGCTAAGACTCTCCAGAGAGCCGTCCTCAAAACAAACACACATCTTGACATATCTCCCACATTGATCGCAGTGTCTCCAGGAACGGCATTCAAGGAGCCAGGAACTTTTCTCCCTACACTGTCCATTGAGTTGTCCTCAAAACCAATATACATCCTGCTATATCTCCCACATGGAAAGTGCCAGGAGGGAGAAGTGGCGATTATGTTTAGACTTTCTCGGAACTGCTTCAAATCAACTAGATATCTTTGTGCTGTAAATCTCCCAACAGCCAAACGCAAAAGCAGCAAACATCTCGCTGTATGTCCCACATCCAAAGTGCCAAGAGAGAGCTTGCTCTCCCTCTCTTTGAGTACTGTTTTCGCTGTGCCGGTTACCTCTTTGCTAACATTCTCTTCAGCGCTGCAGGGAAACCAGGAACCACGTGGAGAAGGCACCCACACTGAAAGTGCCTGGAGGGAACATTGGGGCTTCTTCTCAGTGTCTCTGACATAGGGTTTCACTGTCCCGGGAAAGTCTCTGCTAACACCCTGCAGAGCGCTGTGCCCAATCTACAGAAACGTCTTGCGGTATCTCCTACAGGGAAAGTGCCAGGAGGGAATTGTCGAGCTTGTTCTCAGTGTCTCTGAGAATTGCTCTGATTATCCCTGTGACCTCTTTGCTAAGACTCTCCAGAGAGCCGTCCTCAAAACCAACACACATCTTGACATATCTCCCTCATTGATCGCAGTGTCTCCAGGAACGGCATTCAAGGAGCCAGGAACTTTTCTCCCTACACTGTCCATTGAGTTGTCCTCAAAACCAATATACATCCTGCTATATCTCCCACATGGAAAGTGCCAGGAGGGAGAAGTGGGGATTATGTTTAGACTTCCTCGGAACTGCTTCAAATCAACTAGATATCTTTGTGCTGTAAATCTCCCAACAGCCAAACGCAAAAGCAGCAAACATCTCGCTGTATGTCCCACATCCAAAGTGCCAAGAGAGAGCTTGCTCTCCCTGTCTTTGAGTACTGTTTTCGCTGTGCCGGTTACCTCTTTGCTAACATTCTCTTCAGCGCTGCAGGGAAACCAGGAACCACGTGGAGAAGGCACCCACACTGAAAGTGCCTGGAGGGAACATTGGGGCTTCTTCTCAGTGTCTCTGACATAGGGTTTCACTGTCCCGGGAAAGTCTCTGCTAACACCCTGCAGAGCGCTGTGCCCAATCTACAGAAACGTCTTGCGGTATCTCCTACAGGGAAAGTGCCAGGAGGGAATTGTCGAGCTTGTTCTCAGTGTCTCTGAGAATTGCTCTGATTATCCCTGTGACCTCTTTGCTAAGACTCTCCAGAGAGCCGTCCTCAAAACCAACACACATCTTGACATATCTCCCTCATTGATCGCAGTGTCTCCAGGAACGGCATTCAAGGAGCCAGGAACTTTTCTCCCTACACTGTCCATTGAGTTGTCCTCAAAACCAATATACATCCTGCTATATCTCCCACATGGAAAGTGCCAGGAGGGAGAAGTGGGGATTATGTTTAGACTTCCTCGGAACTGCTTCAAATCAACTAGATATCTTTGTGCTGTAAATCTCCCAACAGCCAAACGCAAAAGCAGCAAACATCTCGCTGTATGTCCCACATCCAAAGTGCCAAGAGAGAGCTTGCTCTCCCTCTCTTTGAGTACTGTTTTCGCTGTGCCGGTTACCTCTTTGCTAACATTCTCTTCAGCGCTGCAGGGAAACCAGGAACCACGTGGAGAAGGCACCCACACTGAAAGTGCCTGGAGGGAACATTGGGGCTTCTTCTCAGTGTCTCTGACATAGGGTTTCACTGTCCCGGGAAAGTCTCTGCTAACACCCTGCAGAGCGCTGTGCCCAATCTACAGAAACGTCTTGCGGTATCTCCTACAGGGAAAGTGCCAGGAGGGAACTGTCCATCTTGTTCTCAGTGTCTCTGAGAATTGCTCTGATTATCCCTGTGACCTCTTTGCTAAGACTCTCCAGAGAGCCGTCCTCAAAACAAACACACATCTTGACATATCTCCCACATTGATCGCAGTGTCTCCAGGAACGGCATTCAAGGAGCCAGGAACTTTTCTCCCTACACTGTCCATTGAGTTGTCCTCAAAACCAATATACATCCTGCTATATCTCCCACATGGAAAGTGCCAGGAGGGAGAAGTGGCGATTATGTTTAGACTTTCTCGGAACTGCTTCAAATCAACTAGATATCTTTGTGCTGTAAATCTCCCAACAGCCAAACGCAAAAGCAGCAAACATCTCGCTGTATGTCCCACATCCAAAGTGCCAAGAGAGAGCTTGCTCTCCCTGTCTTTGAGTACTGTTTTCGCTGTGCCGGTTACCTCTTTGCTAACATTCTCTTCAGCGCTGCAGGGAAACCAGGAACCACGTGGAGAAGGCACCCACACTGAAAGTGCCTGGAGGGAACATTGGGGCTTCTTCTCAGTGTCTCTGACATAGGGTTTCACTGTCCCGGGAAAGTCTCTGCTAACACCCTGCAGAGCGCTGTGCCCAATCTACAGAAACGTCTTGCGGTATCTCCTACAGGGAAAGTGCCAGGAGGGAATTGTCGAGCTTGTTCTCAGTGTCTCTGAGAATTGCTCTGATTATCCCTGTGACCTCTTTGCTAAGACTCTCCAGAGAGCCGTCCTCAAAACCAACACACATCTTGACATATCTCCCACATTGATCGCAGTGTCTCCAGGAACGGCATTCAAGGAGCCAGGAACTTTTCTCCCTACACTGTCCATTGAGTTGTCCTCAAAACCAATATACATCCTGCTATATCTCCCACATGGAAAGTGCCAGGAGGGAGAAGTGGCGATTATGTTTAGACTTTCTCGGAACTGCTTCAAATCAACTAGATATCTTTGTGCTGTAAATCTCCCAACAGCCAAACGCAAAAGCAGCAAACATCTCGCTGTATGTCCCACATCCAAAGTGCCAAGAGAGAGCTTGCTCTCCCTGTCTTTGAGTACTGTTTTCGCTGTGCCGGTTACCTCTTTGCTAACATTCTCTTCAGCGCTGCAGGGAAACCAGGAACCACGTGGAGAAGGCACCCACACTGAAAGTGCCTGGAGGGAACATTGGGGCTTCTTCTCAGTGTCTCTGACATAGGGTTTCACTGTCCCGGGAAAGTCTCTGCTAACACCCTGCAGAGCGCTGTGCCCAATCTACAGAAACGTCTTGCGGTATCTCCTACAGGGAAAGTGCCAGGAGGGAATTGTCGAGCTTGTTCTCAGTGTCTCTGAGAATTGCTCTGATTATCCCTGTGACCTCTTTGCTAAGACTCTCCAGAGAGCCGTCCTCAAAACCAACACACATCTTGACATATCTCCCTCATTGATCGCAGTGTCTCCAGGAACGGCATTCAAGGAGCCAGGAACTTTTCTCCCTACACTGTCCATTGAGTTGTCCTCAAAACCAATATACATCCTGCTATATCTCCCACATGGAAAGTGCCAGGAGGGAGAAGTGGGGATTATGTTTAGACTTCCTCGGAACTGCTTCAAATCAACTAGATATCTTTGTGCTGTAAATCTCCCAACAGCCAAACGCAAAAGCAGCAAACATCTCGCTGTATGTCCCACATCCAAAGTGCCAAGAGAGAGCTTGCTCTCCCTGTCTTTGAGTACTGTTTTCGCTGTGCCGGTTACCTCTTTGCTAACATTCTCTTCAGCGCTGCAGGGAAACCAGGAACCACGTGGAGAAGGCACCCACACTGAAAGTGCCTGGAGGGAACATTGGGGCTTCTTCTCAGTGTCTCTGACATAGGGTTTCACTGTCCCGGGAAAGTCTCTGCTAACACCCTGCAGAGCGCTGTGCCCAATCTACAGAAACGTCTTGCGGTATCTCCTACAGGGAAAGTGCCAGGAGGGAATTGTCGAGCTTGTTCTCAGTGTCTCTGAGAATTGCTCTGATTATCCCTGTGACCTCTTTGCTAAGACTCTCCAGAGAGCCGTCCTCAAAACAAACACACATCTTGACATATCTCCCACATTGATCGCAGTGTCTCCAGGAACGGCATTCAAGGAGCCAGGAACTTTTCTCCCTACACTGTCCATTGAGTTGTCCTCAAAACCAATATACATCCTGCTATATCTCCCACATGGAAAGTGCCAGGAGGGAGAAGTGGCGATTATGTTTAGACTTTCTCGGAACTGCTTCAAATCAACTAGATATCTTTGTGCTGTAAATCTCCCAACAGCCAAACGCAAAAGCAGCAAACATCTCGCTGTATGTCCCACATCCAAAGTGCCAAGAGAGAGCTTGCTCTCCCTCTCTTTGAGTACTGTTTTCGCTGTGCCGGTTACCTCTTTGCTAACATTCTCTTCAGCGCTGCAGGGAAACCAGGAACCACGTGGAGAAGGCACCCACACTGAAAGTGCCTGGAGGGAACATTGGGGCTTCTTCTCAGTGTCTCTGACATAGGGTTTCACTGTCCCGGGAAAGTCTCTGCTAACACCCTGCAGAGCGCTGTGCCCAATCTACAGAAACGTCTTGCGGTATCTCCTACAGGGAAAGTGCCAGGAGGGAATTGTCGAGCTTGTTCTCAGTGTCTCTGAGAATTGCTCTGATTATCCCTGTGACCTCTTTGCTAAGACTCTCCAGAGAGCCGTCCTCAAAACCAACACACATCTTGACATATCTCCCTCATTGATCGCAGTGTCTCCAGGAACGGCATTCAAGGAGCCAGGAACTTTTCTCCCTACACTGTCCATTGAGTTGTCCTCAAAACCAATATACATCCTGCTATATCTCCCACATGGAAAGTGCCAGGAGGGAGAAGTGGGGATTATGTTTAGACTTTCTCGGAACTGCTTCAAATCAACTAGATATCTTTGTGCTGTAAATCTCCCAACAGCCAAACGCAAAAGCAGCAAACATCTCGCTGTATGTCCCACATCCAAAGTGCCAAGAGAGAGCTTGCTCTCCCTCTCTTTGAGTACTGTTTTCGCTGTGCCGGTTACCTCTTTGCTAACATTCTCTTCAGCGCTGCAGGGAAACCAGGAACCACGTGGAGAAGGCACCCACACTGAAAGTGCCTGGAGGGAACATTGGGGCTTCTTCTCAGTGTCTCTGACATAGGGTTTCACTGTCCCGGGAAAGTCTCTGCTAACACCCTGCAGAGCGCTGTGCCCAATCTACAGAAACGTCTTGCGGTATCTCCTACAGGGAAAGTGCCAGGAGGGAACTGTCCATCTTGTTCTCAGTGTCTCTGAGAATTGCTCTGATTATCCCTGTGACCTCTTTGCTAAGACTCTCCAGAGAGCCGTCCTCAAAACCAACACACATCTTGACATATCTCCCACATTGATCGCAGTGTCTCCAGGAACGGCATTCAAGGAGCCAGGAACTTTTCTCCCTACACTGTCCATTGAGTTGTCCTCAAAACCAATATACATCCTGCTATATCTCCCACATGGAAAGTGCCAGGAGGGAGAAGTGGCGATTATGCTTAGACTTTCTCGGAACTGCTTCAAATCAACTAGATATCTTTGTGCTGTAAATCTCCCAACAGCCAAACGCAAAAGCAGCAAACATCTCGCTGTATGTCCCACATCCAAAGTGCCAAGAGAGAGCTTGCTCTCCCTGTCTTTGAGTACTGTTTTCGCTGTGCCGGTTACCTCTTTGCTAACATTCTCTTCAGCGCTGCAGGGAAACCAGGAACCACGTGGAGAAGGCACCCACACTGAAAGTGCCTGGAGGGAACATTGGGGCTTCTTCTCAGTGTCTCTGACATAGGGTTTCACTGTCCCGGGAAAGTCTCTGCTAACACCCTGCAGAGCGCTGTGCCCAATCTACAGAAACGTCTTGCGGTATCTCCTACAGGGAAAGTGCCAGGAGGGAATTGTCGAGCTTGTTCTCAGTGTCTCTGAGAATTGCTCTGATTATCCCTGTGACCTCTTTGCTAAGACTCTCCAGAGAGCCGTCCTCAAAACAAACACACATCTTGACATATCTCCCACATTGATCGCAGTGTCTCCAGGAACGGCATTCAAGGAGCCAGGAACTTTTCTCCCTACACTGTCCATTGAGTTGTCCTCAAAACCAATATACATCCTGCTATATCTCCCACATGGAAAGTGCCAGGAGGGAGAAGTGGCGATTATGTTTAGACTTTCTCGGAACTGCTTCAAATCAACTAGATATCTTTGTGCTGTAAATCTCCCAACAGCCAAACGCAAAAGCAGCAAACATCTCGCTGTATGTCCCACATCCAAAGTGCCAAGAGAGAGCTTGCTCTCCCTCTCTTTGAGTACTGTTTTCGCTGTGCCGGTTACCTCTTTGCTAACATTCTCTTCAGCGCTGCAGGGAAACCAGGAACCACGTGGAGAAGGCACCCACACTGAAAGTGCCTGGAGGGAACATTGGGGCTTCTTCTCAGTGTCTCTGACATAGGGTTTCACTGTCCCGGGAAAGTCTCTGCTAACACCCTGCAGAGCGCTGTGCCCAATCTACAGAAACGTCTTGCGGTATCTCCTACAGGGAAAGTGCCAGGAGGGAATTGTCGAGCTTGTTCTCAGTGTCTCTGAGAATTGCTCTGATTATCCCTGTGACCTCTTTGCTAAGACTCTCCAGAGAGCCGTCCTCAAAACCAACACACATCTTGACATATCTCCCTCATTGATCGCAGTGTCTCCAGGAACGGCATTCAAGGAGCCAGGAACTTTTCTCCCTACACTGTCCATTGAGTTGTCCTCAAAACCAATATACATCCTGCTATATCTCCCACATGGAAAGTGCCAGGAGGGAGAAGTGGGGATTATGTTTAGACTTTCTCGGAACTGCTTCAAATCAACTAGATATCTTTGTGCTGTAAATCTCCCAACAGCCAAACGCAAAAGCAGCAAACATCTCGCTGTATGTCCCACATCCAAAGTGCCAAGAGAGAGCTTGCTCTCCCTCTCTTTGAGTACTGTTTTCGCTGTGCCGGTTACCTCTTTGCTAACATTCTCTTCAGCGCTGCAGGGAAACCAGGAACCACGTGGAGAAGGCACCCACACTGAAAGTGCCTGGAGGGAACATTGGGGCTTCTTCTCAGTGTCTCTGACATAGGGTTTCACTGTCCCGGGAAAGTCTCTGCTAACACCCTGCAGAGCGCTGTGCCCAATCTACAGAAACGTCTTGCGGTATCTCCTACAGGGAAAGTGCCAGGAGGGAACTGTCCATCTTGTTCTCAGTGTCTCTGAGAATTGCTCTGATTATCCCTGTGACCTCTTTGCTAAGACTCTCCAGAGAGCCGTCCTCAAAACCAACACACATCTTGACATATCTCCCACATTGATCGCAGTGTCTCCAGGAACGGCATTCAAGGAGCCAGGAACTTTTCTCCCTACACTGTCCATTGAGTTGTCCTCAAAACCAATATACATCCTGCTATATCTCCCACATGGAAAGTGCCAGGAGGGAGAAGTGGCGATTATGCTTAGACTTTCTCGGAACTGCTTCAAATCAACTAGATATCTTTGTGCTGTAAATCTCCCAACAGCCAAACGCAAAAGCAGCAAACATCTCGCTGTATGTCCCACATCCAAAGTGCCAAGAGAGAGCTTGCTCTCCCTGTCTTTGAGTACTGTTTTCGCTGTGCCGGTTACCTCTTTGCTAACATTCTCTTCAGCGCTGCAGGGAAACCAGGAACCACGTGGAGAAGGCACCCACACTGAAAGTGCCTGGAGGGAACATTGGGGCTTCTTCTCAGTGTCTCTGACATAGGGTTTCACTGTCCCGGGAAAGTCTCTGCTAACACCCTGCAGAGCGCTGTGCCCAATCTACAGAAACGTCTTGCGGTATCTCCTACAGGGAAAGTGCCAGGAGGGAATTGTCGAGCTTGTTCTCAGTGTCTCTGAGAATTGCTCTGATTATCCCTGTGACCTCTTTGCTAAGACTCTCCAGAGAGCCGTCCTCAAAACAAACACACATCTTGACATATCTCCCACATTGATCGCAGTGTCTCCAGGAACGGCATTCAAGGAGCCAGGAACTTTTCTCCCTACACTGTCCATTGAGTTGTCCTCAAAACCAATATACATCCTGCTATATCTCCCACATGGAAAGTGCCAGGAGGGAGAAGTGGCGATTATGTTTAGACTTTCTCGGAACTGCTTCAAATCAACTAGATATCTTTGTGCTGTAAATCTCCCAACAGCCAAACGCAAAAGCAGCAAACATCTCGCTGTATGTCCCACATCCAAAGTGCCAAGAGAGAGCTTGCTCTCCCTCTCTTTGAGTACTGTTTTCGCTGTGCCGGTTACCTCTTTGCTAACATTCTCTTCAGCGCTGCAGGGAAACCAGGAACCACGTGGAGAAGGCACCCACACTGAAAGTGCCTGGAGGGAACATTGGGGCTTCTTCTCAGTGTCTCTGACATAGGGTTTCACTGTCCCGGGAAAGTCTCTGCTAACACCCTGCAGAGCGCTGTGCCCAATCTACAGAAACGTCTTGCGGTATCTCCTACAGGGAAAGTGCCAGGAGGGAATTGTCGAGCTTGTTCTCAGTGTCTCTGAGAATTGCTCTGATTATCCCTGTGACCTCTTTGCTAAGACTCTCCAGAGAGCCGTCCTCAAAACCAACACACATCTTGACATATCTCCCTCATTGATCGCAGTGTCTCCAGGAACGGCATTCAAGGAGCCAGGAACTTTTCTCCCTACACTGTCCATTGAGTTGTCCTCAAAACCAATATACATCCTGCTATATCTCCCACATGGAAAGTGCCAGGAGGGAGAAGTGGGGATTATGTTTAGACTTTCTCGGAACTGCTTCAAATCAACTAGATATCTTTGTGCTGTAAATCTCCCAACAGCCAAACGCAAAAGCAGCAAACATCTCGCTGTATGTCCCACATCCAAAGTGCCAAGAGAGAGCTTGCTCTCCCTCTCTTTGAGTACTGTTTTCGCTGTGCCGGTTACCTCTTTGCTAACATTCTCTTCAGCGCTGCAGGGAAACCAGGAACCACGTGGAGAAGGCACCCACACTGAAAGTGCCTGGAGGGAACATTGGGGCTTCTTCTCAGTGTCTCTGACATAGGGTTTCACTGTCCCGGGAAAGTCTCTGCTAACACCCTGCAGAGCGCTGTGCCCAATCTACAGAAACGTCTTGCGGTATCTCCTACAGGGAAAGTGCCAGGAGGGAACTGTCCATCTTGTTCTCAGTGTCTCTGAGAATTGCTCTGATTATCCCTGTGACCTCTTTGCTAAGACTCTCCAGAGAGCCGTCCTCAAAACCAACACACATCTTGACATATCTCCCACATTGATCGCAGTGTCTCCAGGAACGGCATTCAAGGAGCCAGGAACTTTTCTCCCTACACTGTCCATTGAGTTGTCCTCAAAACCAAGATACATCCTGCTATATCTCCCACATGGAAAGTGCCAGGAGGGAGAAGTGGCGATTATGCTTAGACTTTCTCGGAACTGCTTCAAATCAACTAGATATCTTTGTGCTGTAAATCTCCCAACAGCCAAACGCAAAAGCAGCAAACATCTCGCTGTATGTCCCACATCCAAAGTGCCAAGAGAGAGCTTGCTCTCCCTGTCTTTGAGTACTGTTTTCGCTGTGCCGGTTACCTCTTTGCTAACATTCTCTTCAGCGCTGCAGGGAAACCAGGAACCACGTGGAGAAGGCACCCACACTGAAAGTGCCTGGAGGGAACATTGGGGCTTCTTCTCAGTGTCTCTGACATAGGGTTTCACTGTCCCGGGAAAGTCTCTGCTAACACCCTGCAGAGCGCTGTGCCCAATCTACAGAAACGTCTTGCGGTATCTCCTACAGGGAAAGTGCCAGGAGGGAATTGTCGAGCTTGTTCTCAGTGTCTCTGAGAATTGCTCTGATTATCCCTGTGACCTCTTTGCTAAGACTCTCCAGAGAGCCGTCCTCAAAACAAACACACATCTTGACATATCTCCCACATTGATCGCAGTGTCTCCAGGAACGGCATTCAAGGAGCCAGGAACTTTTCTCCCTACACTGTCCATTGAGTTGTCCTCAAAACCAATATACATCCTGCTATATCTCCCACATGGAAAGTGCCAGGAGGGAGAAGTGGCGATTATGCTTAGACTTTCTCGGAACTGCTTCAAATCAACTAGATATCTTTGTGCTGTAAATCTCCCAACAGCCAAACGCAAAAGCAGCAAACATCTCGCTGTATGTCCCACATCCAAAGTGCCAAGAGAGAGCTTGCTCTCCCTCTCTTTGAGTACTGTTTTCGCTGTGCCGGTTACCTCTTTGCTAACATTCTCTTCAGCGCTGCAGGGAAACCAGGAACCACGTGGAGAAGGCACCCACACTGAAAGTGCCTGGAGGGAACATTGGGGCTTCTTCTCAGTGTCTCTGACATAGGGTTTCACTGTCCCGGGAAAGTCTCTGCTAACACCCTGCAGAGCGCTGTGCCCAATCTACAGAAACGTCTTGCGGTATCTCCTACAGGGAAAGTGCCAGGAGGGAATTGTCGAGCTTGTTCTCAGTGTCTCTGAGAATTGCTCTGATTATCCCTGTGACCTCTTTGCTAAGACTCTCCAGAGAGCCGTCCTCAAAACAAACACACATCTTGACATATCTCCCACATTGATCGCAGTGTCTCCAGGAACGGCATTCAAGGAGCCAGGAACTTTTCTCCCTACACTGTCCATTGAGTTGTCCTCAAAACCAATATACATCCTGCTATATCTCCCACATGGAAAGTGCCAGGAGGGAGAAGTGGCGATTATGTTTAGACTTTCTCGGAACTGCTTCAAATCAACTAGATATCTTTGTGCTGTAAATCTCCCAACAGCCAAACGCAAAAGCAGCAAACATCTCGCTGTATGTCCCACATCCAAAGTGCCAAGAGAGAGCTTGCTCTCCCTGTCTTTGAGTACTGTTTTCGCTGTGCCGGTTACCTCTTTGCTAACATTCTCTTCAGCGCTGCAGGGAAACCAGGAACCACGTGGAGAAGGCACCCACACTGAAAGTGCCTGGAGGGAACATTGGGGCTTCTTCTCAGTGTCTCTGACATAGGGTTTCACTGTCCCGGGAAAGTCTCTGCTAACACCCTGCAGAGCGCTGTGCCCAATCTACAGAAACGTCTTGCGGTATCTCCTACAGGGAAAGTGCCAGGAGGGAACTGTCCATCTTGTTCTCAGTGTCTCTGAGAATTGCTCTGATTATCCCTGTGACCTCTTTGCTAAGACTCTCCAGAGAGCCGTCCTCAAAACCAACACACATCTTGACATATCTCCCACATTGATCGCAGTGTCTCCAGGAACGGCATTCAAGGAGCCAGGAACTTTTCTCCCTACACTGTCCATTGAGTTGTCCTCAAAACCAATATACATCCTGCTATATCTCCCACATGGAAAGTGCCAGGAGGGAGAAGTGGCGATTATGTTTAGACTTTCTCGGAACTGCTTCAAATCAACTAGATATCTTTGTGCTGTAAATCTCCCAACAGCCAAACGCAAAAGCAGCAAACATCTCGCTGTATGTCCCACATCCAAAGTGCCAAGAGAGAGCTTGCTCTCCCTGTCTTTGAGTACTGTTTTCGCTGTGCCGGTTACCTCTTTGCTAACATTCTCTTCAGCGCTGCAGGGAAACCAGGAACCACGTGGAGAAGGCACCCACACTGAAAGTGCCTGGAGGGAACATTGGGGCTTCTTCTCAGTGTCTCTGACATAGGGTTTCACTGTCCCGGGAAAGTCTCTGCTAACACCCTGCAGAGCGCTGTGCCCAATCTACAGAAACGTCTTGCGGTATCTCCTACAGGGAAAGTGCCAGGAGGGAATTGTCGAGCTTGTTCTCAGTGTCTCTGAGAATTGCTCTGATTATCCCTGTGACCTCTTTGCTAAGACTCTCCAGAGAGCCGTCCTCAAAACAAACACACATCTTGACATATCTCCCACATTGATCGCAGTGTCTCCAGGAACGGCATTCAAGGAGCCAGGAACTTTTCTCCCTACACTGTCCATTGAGTTGTCCTCAAAACCAATATACATCCTGCTATATCTCCCACATGGAAAGTGCCAGGAGGGAGAAGTGGCGATTATGTTTAGACTTTCTCGGAACTGCTTCAAATCAACTAGATATCTTTGTGCTGTAAATCTCCCAACAGCCAAACGCAAAAGCAGCAAACATCTCGCTGTATGTCCCACATCCAAAGTGCCAAGAGAGAGCTTGCTCTCCCTGTCTTTGAGTACTGTTTTCGCTGTGCCGGTTACCTCTTTGCTAACATTCTCTTCAGCGCTGCAGGGAAACCAGGAACCACGTGGAGAAGGCACCCACACTGAAAGTGCCTGGAGGGAACATTGGGGCTTCTTCTCAGTGTCTCTGACATAGGGTTTCACTGTCCCGGGAAAGTCTCTGCTAACACCCTGCAGAGCGCTGTGCCCAATCTACAGAAACGTCTTGCGGTATCTCCTACAGGGAAAGTGCCAGGAGGGAACTGTCCATCTTGTTCTCAGTGTCTCTGAGAATTGCTCTGATTATCCCTGTGACCTCTTTGCTAAGACTCTCCAGAGAGCCGTCCTCAAAACCAACACACATCTTGACATATCTCCCACATTGATCGCAGTGTCTCCAGGAACGGCATTCAAGGAGCCAGGAACTTTTCTCCCTACACTGTCCATTGAGTTGTCCTCAAAACCAATATACATCCTGCTATATCTCCCACATGGAAAGTGCCAGGAGGGAGAAGTGGCGATTATGTTTAGACTTTCTCGGAACTGCTTCAAATCAACTAGATATCTTTGTGCTGTAAATCTCCCAACAGCCAAACGCAAAAGCAGCAAACATCTCGCTGTATGTCCCACATCCAAAGTGCCAAGAGAGAGCTTGCTCTCCCTCTCTTTGAGTACTGTTTTCGCTGTGCCGGTTACCTCTTTGCTAACATTCTCTTCAGCGCTGCAGGGAAACCAGGAACCACGTGGAGAAGGCACCCACACTGAAAGTGCCTGGAGGGAACATTGGGGCTTCTTCTCAGTATCTCTGACATAGGGTTTCACTGTCCCGGGAAAGTCTCTGCTAACACCCTGCAGAGCGCTGTGCCCAATCTACAGAAACGTCTTGCGGTATCTCCTACAGGGAAAGTGCCAGGAGGGAACTGTCCATCTTGTTCTCAGTGTCTCTGAGAATTGCTCTGATTATCCCTGTGACCTCTTTGCTAAGACTCTCCAGAGAGCCGTCCTCAAAACCAACACACATCTTGACATATCTCCCACATTGATCGCAGTGTCTCCAGGAACGGCATTCAAGGAGCCAGGAACTTTTCTCCCTACACTGTCCATTGAGTTGTCCTCAAAACCAATATACATCCTGCTATATCTCCCACATGGAAAGTGCCAGGAGGGAGAAGTGGCGATTATGCTTAGACTTTCTCGGAACTGCTTCAAATCAACTAGATATCTTTGTGCTGTAAATCTCCCAACAGCCAAACGCAAAAGCAGCAAACATCTCGCTGTATGTCCCACATCCAAAGTGCCAAGAGAGAGCTTGCTCTCCCTGTCTTTGAGTACTGTTTTCGCTGTGCCGGTTACCTCTTTGCTAACATTCTCTTCAGCGCTGCAGGGAAACCAGGAACCACGTGGAGAAGGCACCCACACTGAAAGTGCCTGGAGGGAACATTGGGGCTTCTTCTCAGTGTCTCTGACATAGGGTTTCACTGTCCCGGGAAAGTCTCTGCTAACACCCTGCAGAGCGCTGTGCCCAATCTACAGAAACGTCTTGCGGTATCTCCTACAGGGAAAGTGCCAGGAGGGAATTGTCGAGCTTGTTCTCAGTGTCTCTGAGAATTGCTCTGATTATCCCTGTGACCTCTTTGCTAAGACTCTCCAGAGAGCCGTCCTCAAAACAAACACACATCTTGACATATCTCCCACATTGATCGCAGTGTCTCCAGGAACGGCATTCAAGGAGCCAGGAACTTTTCTCCCTACACTGTCCATTGAGTTGTCCTCAAAACCAATATACATCCTGCTATATCTCCCACATGGAAAGTGCCAGGAGGGAGAAGTGGCGATTATGTTTAGACTTTCTCGGAACTGCTTCAAATCAACTAGATATCTTTGTGCTGTAAATCTCCCAACAGCCAAACGCAAAAGCAGCAAACATCTCGCTGTATGTCCCACATCCAAAGTGCCAAGAGAGAGCTTGCTCTCCCTGTCTTTGAGTACTGTTTTCGCTGTGCCGGTTACCTCTTTGCTAACATTCTCTTCAGCGCTGCAGGGAAACCAGGAACCACGTGGAGAAGGCACCCACACTGAAAGTGCCTGGAGGGAACATTGGGGCTTCTTCTCAGTGTCTCTGACATAGGGTTTCACTGTCCCGGGAAAGTCTCTGCTAACACCCTGCAGAGCGCTGTGCCCAATCTACAGAAACGTCTTGCGGTATCTCCTACAGGGAAAGTGCCAGGAGGGAATTGTCGAGCTTGTTCTCAGTGTCTCTGAGAATTGCTCTGATTATCCCTGTGACCTCTTTGCTAAGACTCTCCAGAGAGCCGTCCTCAAAACCAACACACATCTTGACATATCTCCCTCATTGATCGCAGTGTCTCCAGGAACGGCATTCAAGGAGCCAGGAACTTTTCTCCCTACACTGTCCATTGAGTTGTCCTCAAAACCAATATACATCCTGCTATATCTCCCACATGGAAAGTGCCAGGAGGGAGAAGTGGGGATTATGTTTAGACTTCCTCGGAACTGCTTCAAATCAACTAGATATCTTTGTGCTGTAAATCTCCCAACAGCCAAACGCAAAAGCAGCAAACATCTCGCTGTATGTCCCACATCCAAAGTGCCAAGAGAGAGCTTGCTCTCCCTGTCTTTGAGTACTGTTTTCGCTGTGCCGGTTACCTCTTTGCTAACATTCTCTTCAGCGCTGCAGGGAAACCAGGAACCACGTGGAGAAGGCACCCACACTGAAAGTGCCTGGAGGGAACATTGGGGCTTCTTCTCAGTGTCTCTGACATAGGGTTTCACTGTCCCGGGAAAGTCTCTGCTAACACCCTGCAGAGCGCTGTGCCCAATCTACAGAAACGTCTTGCGGTATCTCCTACAGGGAAAGTGCCAGGAGGGAATTGTCGAGCTTGTTCTCAGTGTCTCTGAGAATTGCTCTGATTATCCCTGTGACCTCTTTGCTAAGACTCTCCAGAGAGCCGTCCTCAAAACCAGCACACATCTTGACATATCTCTCTCATTGATCGCAGTGTCTCCAGGAACGGCATTCAAGGAGCCAGGAACTTTTCTCCCTACACTGTCCATTGAGTTGTCCTCAAAACCAATATACATCCTGCTATATCTCCCACATGGAAAGTGCCAGGAGGGAGAAGTGGGGATTATGTTTAGACTTCCTCGGAACTGCTTCAAATCAACTAGATATCTTTGTGCTGTAAATCTCCCAACAGCCAAACGCAAAAGCAGCAAACATCTCGCTGTATGTCCCACATCCAAAGTGCCAAGAGAGAGCTTGCTCTCCCTGTCTTTGAGTACTGTTTTCGCTGTGCCGGTTACCTCTTTGCTAACATTCTCTTCAGCGCTGCAGGGAAACCAGGAACCACGTGGAGAAGGCACCCACACTGAAAGTGCCTGGAGGGAACATTGGGGCTTCTTCTCAGTGTCTCTGACATAGGGTTTCACTGTCCCGGGAAAGTCTCTGCTAACACCCTGCAGAGCGCTGTGCCCAATCTACAGAAACGTCTTGCGGTATCTCCTACAGGGAAAGTGCCAGGAGGGAATTGTCGAGCTTGTTCTCAGTGTCTCTGAGAATTGCTCTGATTATCCCTGTGACCTCTTTGCTAAGACTCTCCAGAGAGCCGTCCTCAAAACCAACACACATCTTGACATATCTCCCACATTGATCGCAGTGTCTCCAGGAACGGCATTCAAGGAGCCAGGAACTTTTCTCCCTACACTGTCCATTGAGTTGTCCTCAAAACCAATATACATCCTGCTATATCTCCCACATGGAAAGTGCCAGGAGGGAGAAGTGGGGATTATGTTTAGACTTTCTCGGAACTGCTTCAAATCAACTAGATATCTTTGTGCTGTAAATCTCCCAACAGCCAAACGCAAAAGCAGCAAACATCTCGCTGTATGTCCCACATCCAAAGTGCCAAGAGAGAGCTTGCTCTCCCTGTCTTTGAGTACTGTTTTCGCTGTGCCGGTTACCTCTTTGCTAACATTCTCTTCAGCGCTGCAGGGAAACCAGGAACCACGTGGAGAAGGCACCCACACTGAAAGTGCCTGGAGGGAACATTGGGGCTTCTTCTCAGTGTCTCTGACATAGGGTTTCACTGTCCCGGGAAAGTCTCTGCTAACACCCTGCAGAGCGCTGTGCCCAATCTACAGAAACGTCTTGCGGTATCTCCTACAGGGAAAGTGCCAGGAGGGAATTGTCGAGCTTGTTCTCAGTGTCTCTGAGAATTGCTCTGATTATCCCTGTGACCGCTTTGCTAAGACTCTCCAGAGAGCCGTCCTCAAAACAAACACACATCTTGACATATCTCCCACATTGATCGCAGTGTCTCCAGGAACGGCATTCAAGGAGTCAGGAACTTTTCTCCCTACACTGTCCATTGAGTTGTCCTCAAAACCAATATACATCCTGCTATATCTCCCACATGGAAAGTGCCAGGAGGGAGAAGTGGCGATTATGTTTAGACTTTCTCGGAACTGCTTCAAATCAACTAGATATCTTTGTGCTGTAAATCTCCCAACAGCCAAACGCAAAAGCAGCAAACATCTCGCTGTATGTCCCACATCCAAAGTGCCAAGAGAGAGCTTGCTCTCCCTGTCTTTGAGTACTGTTTTCGCTGTGCCGGTTACCTCTTTGCTAACATTCTCTTCAGCGCTGCAGGGAAACCAGGAACCACGTGGAGAAGGCACCCACACTGAAAGTGCCTGGAGGGAACATTGGGGCTTCTTCTCAGTGTCTCTGACATAGGGTTTCACTGTCCCGGGAAAGTCTCTGCTAACACCCTGCAGAGCGCTGTGCCCAATCTACAGAAACGTCTTGCGGTATCTCCTACAGGGAAAGTGCCAGGAGGGAACTGTCCATCTTGTTCTCAGTGTCTCTGAGAATTGCTCTGATTATCCCTGTGACCTCTTTGCTAAGACTCTCCAGAGAGCCGTCCTCAAAACCAACACACATCTTGACATATCTCCCACATTGATCGCAGTGTCTCCAGGAACGGCATTCAAGGAGCCAGGAACTTTTCTCCCTACACTGTCCATTGAGTTGTCCTCAAAACCAATATACATCCTGCTATATCTCCCACATGGAAAGTGCCAGGAGGGAGAAGTGGCGATTATGTTTAGACTTTCTCGGAACTGCTTCAAATCAACTAGATATCTTTGTGCTGTAAATCTCCCAACAGCCAAACGCAAAAGCAGCAAACATCTCGCTGTATGTCCCACATCCAAAGTGCCAAGAGAGAGCTTGCTCTCCCTGTCTTTGAGTACTGTTTTCGCTGTGCCGGTTACCTCTTTGCTAACATTCTCTTCAGCGCTGCAGGGAAACCAGGAACCACGTGGAGAAGGCACCCACACTGAAAGTGCCTGGAGGGAACATTGGGGCTTCTTCTCAGTGTCTCTGACATAGGGTTTCACTGTCCCGGGAAAGTCTCTGCTAACACCCTGCAGAGCGCTGTGCCCAATCTACAGAAACGTCTTGCGGTATCTCCTACAGGGAAAGTGCCAGGAGGGAACTGTCCATCTTGTTCTCAGTGTCTCTGAGAATTGCTCTGATTATCCCTGTGACCTCTTTGCTAAGACTCTCCAGAGAGCCGTCCTCAAAACCAACACACATCTTGACATATCTCCCACATTGATCGCAGTGTCTCCAGGAACGGCATTCAAGGAGCCAGGAACTTTTCTCCCTACACTGTCCATTGAGTTGTCCTCAAAACCAATATACATCCTGCTATATCTCCCACATGGAAAGTGCCAGGAGGGAGAAGTGGCGATTATGTTTAGACTTTCTCGGAACTGCTTCAAATCAACTAGATATCTTTGTGCTGTAAATCTCCCAACAGCCAAACGCAAAAGCAGCAAACATCTCGCTGTATGTCCCACATCCAAAGTGCCAAGAGAGAGCTTGCTCTCCCTGTCTTTGAGTACTGTTTTCGCTGTGCCGGTTACCTCTTTGCTAACATTCTCTTCAGCGCTGCAGGGAAACCAGGAACCACGTGGAGAAGGCACCCACACTGAAAGTGCCTGGAGGGAACATTGGGGCTTCTTCTCAGTGTCTCTGACATAGGGTTTCACTGTCCCGGGAAAGTCTCTGCTAACACCCTGCAGAGCGCTGTGCCCAATCTACAGAAACGTCTTGCGGTATCTCCTACAGGGAAAGTGCCAGGAGGGAATTGTCGAGCTTGTTCTCAGTGTCTCTGAGAATTGCTCTGATTATCCCTGTGACCTCTTTGCTAAGACTCTCCAGAGAGCCGTCCTCAAAACCAACACACATCTTGACATATCTCCCACATTGATCGCAGTGTCTCCAGGAACGGCATTCAAGGAGCCAGGAACTTTTCTCCCTACACTGTCCATTGAGTTGTCCTCAAAACCAATATACATCCTGCTATATCTCCCACATGGAAAGTGCCAGGAGGGAGAAGTGGCGATTATGTTTAGACTTTCTCGGAACTGCTTCAAATCAACTAGATATCTTTGTGCTGTAAATCTCCCAACAGCCAAACGCAAAAGCAGCAAACATCTCGCTGTATGTCCCACATCCAAAGTGCCAAGAGAGAGCTTGCTCTCCCTGTCTTTGAGTACTGTTTTCGCTGTGCCGGTTACCTCTTTGCTAACATTCTCTTCAGCGCTGCAGGGAAACCAGGAACCACGTGGAGAAGGCACCCACACTGAAAGTGCCTGGAGGGAACATTGGGGCTTCTTCTCAGTGTCTCTGACATAGGGTTTCACTGTCCCGGGAAAGTCTCTGCTAACACCCTGCAGAGCGCTGTGCCCAATCTACAGAAACGTCTTGCGGTATCTCCTACAGGGAAAGTGCCAGGAGGGAATTGTCGAGCTTGTTCTCAGTGTCTCTGAGAATTGCTCTGATTATCCCTGTGACCGCTTTGCTAAGACTCTCCAGAGAGCCGTCCTCAAAACAAACACACATCTTGACATATCTCCCACATTGATCGCAGTGTCTCCAGGAACGGCATTCAAGGAGTCAGGAACTTTTCTCCCTACACTGTCCATTGAGTTGTCCTCAAAACCAATATACATCCTGCTATATCTCCCACATGGAAAGTGCCAGGAGGGAGAAGTGGCGATTATGTTTAGACTTTCTCGGAACTGCTTCAAATCAACTAGATATCTTTGTGCTGTAAATCTCCCAACAGCCAAACGCAAAAGCAGCAAACATCTCGCTGTATGTCCCACATCCAAAGTGCCAAGAGAGAGCTTGCTCTCCCTGTCTTTGAGTACTGTTTTCGCTGTGCCGGTTACCTCTTTGCTAACATTCTCTTCAGCGCTGCAGGGAAACCAGGAACCACGTGGAGAAGGCACCCACACTGAAAGTGCCTGGAGGGAACATTGGGGCTTCTTCTCAGTGTCTCTGACATAGGGTTTCACTGTCCCGGGAAAGTCTCTGCTAACACCCTGCAGAGCGCTGTGCCCAATCTACAGAAACGTCTTGCGGTATCTCCTACAGGGAAAGTGCCAGGAGGGAACTGTCCATCTTGTTCTCAGTGTCTCTGAGAATTGCTCTGATTATCCCTGTGACCTCTTTGCTAAGACTCTCCAGAGAGCCGTCCTCAAAACCAACACACATCTTGACATATCTCCCACATTGATCGCAGTGTCTCCAGGAACGGCATTCAAGGAGCCAGGAACTTTTCTCCCTACACTGTCCATTGAGTTGTCCTCAAAACCAATATACATCCTGCTATATCTCCCACATGGAAAGTGCCAGGAGGGAGAAGTGGCGATTATGTTTAGACTTTCTCGGAACTGCTTCAAATCAACTAGATATCTTTGTGCTGTAAATCTCCCAACAGCCAA
This sequence comes from Chroicocephalus ridibundus, assembly GCF_963924245.1. Taxonomy (NCBI): domain Eukaryota; kingdom Metazoa; phylum Chordata; class Aves; order Charadriiformes; family Laridae; genus Chroicocephalus; species Chroicocephalus ridibundus. The sequence continues at coordinate 51,437 of NW_026961233.1, forward strand.
ACGCAAAAGCAGCAAACATCTCGCTGTATGTCCCACATCCAAAGTGCCAAGAGAGAGCTTGCTCTCCCTCTCTTTGAGTACTGTTTTCGCTGTGCCGGTTACCTCTTTGCTAACATTCTCTTCAGCGCTGCAGGGAAACCAGGAACCACGTGGAGAAGGCACCCACACTGAAAGTGCCTGGAGGGAACATTGGGGCTTCTTCTCAGTGTCTCTGACATAGGGTTTCACTGTCCCGGGAAAGTCTCTGCTAACACCCTGCAGAGCGCTGTGCCCAATCTACAGAAACGTCTTGCGGTATCTCCTACAGGGAAAGTGCCAGGAGGGAATTGTCGAGCTTGTTCTCAGTGTCTCTGAGAATTGCTCTGATTATCCCTGTGACCTCTTTGCTAAGACTCTCCAGAGAGCCGTCCTCAAAACCAACACACATCTTGACATATCTCCCACATTGATCGCAGTGTCTCCAGGAACGGCATTCAAGGAGCCAGGAACTTTTCTCCCTACACTGTCCATTGAGTTGTCCTCAAAACCAATATACATCCTGCTATATCTCCCACATGGAAAGTGCCAGGAGGGAGAAGTGGCGATTATGTTTAGACTTTCTCGGAACTGCTTCAAATCAACTAGATATCTTTGTGCTGTAAATCTCCCAACAGCCAAACGCAAAAGCAGCAAACATCTCGCTGTATGTCCCACATCCAAAGTGCCAAGAGAGAGCTTGCTCTCCCTGTCTTTGAGTACTGTTTTCGCTGTGCCGGTTACCTCTTTGCTAACATTCTCTTCAGCGCTGCAGGGAAACCAGGAACCACGTGGAGAAGGCACCCACACTGAAAGTGCCTGGAGGGAACATTGGGGCTTCTTCTCAGTGTCTCTGACATAGGGTTTCACTGTCCCGGGAAAGTCTCTGCTAACACCCTGCAGAGCGCTGTGCCCAATCTACAGAAACGTCTTGCGGTATCTCCTACAGGGAAAGTGCCAGGAGGGAATTGTCGAGCTTGTTCTCAGTGTCTCTGAGAATTGCTCTGATTATCCCTGTGACCTCTTTGCTAAGACTCTCCAGAGAGCCGTCCTCAAAACCAACACACATCTTGACATATCTCCCTCATTGATCGCAGTGTCTCCAGGAACGGCATTCAAGGAGCCAGGAACTTTTCTCCCTACACTGTCCATTGAGTTGTCCTCAAAACCAATATACATCCTGCTATATCTCCCACATGGAAAGTGCCAGGAGGGAGAAGTGGGGATTATGTTTAGACTTCCTCGGAACTGCTTCAAATCAACTAGATATCTTTGTGCTGTAAATCTCCCAACAGCCAAACGCAAAAGCAGCAAACATCTCGCTGTATGTCCCACATCCAAAGTGCCAAGAGAGAGCTTGCTCTCCCTGTCTTTGAGTACTGTTTTCGCTGTGCCGGTTACCTCTTTGCTAACATTCTCTTCAGCGCTGCAGGGAAACCAGGAACCACGTGGAGAAGGCACCCACACTGAAAGTGCCTGGAGGGAACATTGGGGCTTCTTCTCAGTGTCTCTGACATAGGGTTTCACTGTCCCGGGAAAGTCTCTGCTAACACCCTGCAGAGCGCTGTGCCCAATCTACAGAAACGTCTTGCGGTATCTCCTACAGGGAAAGTGCCAGGAGGGAATTGTCGAGCTTGTTCTCAGTGTCTCTGAGAATTGCTCTGATTATCCCTGTGACCTCTTTGCTAAGACTCTCCAGAGAGCCGTCCTCAAAACAAACACACATCTTGACATATCTCCCTCATTGATCGCAGTGTCTCCAGGAACGGCATTCAAGGAGCCAGGAACTTTTCTCCCTACACTGTCCATTGAGTTGTCCTCAAAACCAATATACATCCTGCTATATCTCCCACATGGAAAGTGCCAGGAGGGAGAAGTGGGGATTATGTTTAGACTTCCTCGGAACTGCTTCAAATCAACTAGATATCTTTGTGCTGTAAATCTCCCAACAGCCAAACGCAAAAGCAGCAAACATCTCGCTGTATGTCCCACATCCAAAGTGCCAAGAGAGAGCTTGCTCTCCCTGTCTTTGAGTACTGTTTTCGCTGTGCCGGTTACCTCTTTGCTAACATTCTCTTCAGCGCTGCAGGGAAACCAGGAACCACGTGGAGAAGGCACCCACACTGAAAGTGCCTGGAGGGAACATTGGGGCTTCTTCTCAGTGTCTCTGACATAGGGTTTCACTGTCCCGGGAAAGTCTCTGCTAACACCCTGCAGAGCGCTGTGCCCAATCTACAGAAACGTCTTGCGGTATCTCCTACAGGGAAAGTGCCAGGAGGGAATTGTCGAGCTTGTTCTCAGTGTCTCTGAGAATTGCTCTGATTATCCCTGTGACCTCTTTGCTAAGACTCTCCAGAGAGCCGTCCTCAAAACCAACACACATCTTGACATATCTCCCTCATTGATCGCAGTGTCTCCAGGAACGGCATTCAAGGAGCCAGGAACTTTTCTCCCTACACTGTCCATTGAGTTGTCCTCAAAACCAATATACATCCTGCTATATCTCCCACATGGAAAGTGCCAGGAGGGAGAAGTGGCGATTATGTTTAGACTTCCTCGGAACTGCTTCAAATCAACTAGATATCTTTGTGCTGTAAATCTCCCAACAGCCAAACGCAAAAGCAGCAAACATCTCGCTGTATGTCCCACATCCAAAGTGCCAAGAGAGAGCTTGCTCTCCCTGTCTTTGAGTACTGTTTTCGCTGTGCCGGTTACCTCTTTGCTAACATTCTCTTCAGCGCTGCAGGGAAACCAGGAACCACGTGGAGAAGGCACCCACACTGAAAGTGCCTGGAGGGAACATTGGGGCTTCTTCTCAGTGTCTCTGACATAGGGTTTCACTGTCCCGGGAAAGTCTCTGCTAACACCCTGCAGAGCGCTGTGCCCAATCTACAGAAACGTCTTGCGGTATCTCCTACAGGGAAAGTGCCAGGAGGGAACTGTCCATCTTGTTCTCAGTGTCTCTGAGAATTGCTCTGATTATCCCTGTGACCTCTTTGCTAAGACTCTCCAGAGAGCCGTCCTCAAAACAAACACACATCTTGACATATCTCCCACATTGATCGCAGTGTCTCCAGGAACGGCATTCAAGGAGCCAGGAACTTTTCTCCCTACACTGTCCATTGAGTTGTCCTCAAAACCAATATACATCCTGCTATATCTCCCACATGGAAAGTGCCAGGAGGGAGAAGTGGCGATTATGTTTAGACTTTCTCGGAACTGCTTCAAATCAACTAGATATCTTTGTGCTGTAAATCTCCCAACAGCCAAACGCAAAAGCAGCAAACATCTCGCTGTATGTCCCACATCCAAAGTGCCAAGAGAGAGCTTGCTCTCCCTCTCTTTGAGTACTGTTTTCGCTGTGCCGGTTACCTCTTTGCTAACATTCTCTTCAGCGCTGCAGGGAAACCAGGAACCACGTGGAGAAGGCACCCACACTGAAAGTGCCTGGAGGGAACATTGGGGCTTCTTCTCAGTGTCTCTGACATAGGGTTTCACTGTCCCGGGAAAGTCTCTGCTAACACCCTGCAGAGCGCTGTGCCCAATCTACAGAAACGTCTTGCGGTATCTCCTACAGGGAAAGTGCCAGGAGGGAACTGTCCATCTTGTTCTCAGTGTCTCTGAGAATTGCTCTGATTATCCCTGTGACCTCTTTGCTAAGACTCTCCAGAGAGCCGTCCTCAAAACCAACACACATCTTGACATATCTCCCACATTGATCGCAGTGTCTCCAGGAACGGCATTCAAGGAGCCAGGAACTTTTCTCCCTACACTGTCCATTGAGTTGTCCTCAAAACCAATATACATCCTGCTATATCTCCCACATGGAAAGTGCCAGGAGGGAGAAGTGGCGATTATGTTTAGACTTTCTCGGAACTGCTTCAAATCAACTAGATATCTTTGTGCTGTAAATCTCCCAACAGCCAAACGCAAAAGCAGCAAACATCTCGCTGTATGTCCCACATCCAAAGTGCCAAGAGAGAGCTTGCTCTCCCTGTCTTTGAGTACTGTTTTCGCTGTGCCGGTTACCTCTTTGCTAACATTCTCTTCAGCGCTGCAGGGAAACCAGGAACCACGTGGAGAAGGCACCCACACTGAAAGTGCCTGGAGGGAACATTGGGGCTTCTTCTCAGTGTCTCTGACATAGGGTTTCACTGTCCCGGGAAAGTCTCTGCTAACACCCTGCAGAGCGCTGTGCCCAATCTACAGAAACGTCTTGCGGTATCTCCTACAGGGAAAGTGCCAGGAGGGAATTGTCGAGCTTGTTCTCAGTGTCTCTGAGAATTGCTCTGATTATCCCTGTGACCTCTTTGCTAAGACTCTCCAGAGAGCCGTCCTCAAAACCAACACACATCTTGACATATCTCCCACATTGATCGCAGTGTCTCCAGGAACGGCATTCAAGGAGCCAGGAACTTTTCTCCCTACACTGTCCATTGAGTTGTCCTCAAAACCAATATACATCCTGCTATATCTCCCACATGGAAAGTGCCAGGAGGGAGAAGTGGCGATTATGTTTAGACTTTCTCGGAACTGCTTCAAATCAACTAGATATCTTTGTGCTGTAAATCTCCCAACAGCCAAACGCAAAAGCAGCAAACATCTCGCTGTATGTCCCACATCCAAAGTGCCAAGAGAGAGCTTGCTCTCCCTGTCTTTGAGTACTGTTTTCGCTGTGCCGGTTACCTCTTTGCTAACATTCTCTTCAGCGCTGCAGGGAAACCAGGAACCACGTGGAGAAGGCACCCACACTGAAAGTGCCTGGAGGGAACATTGGGGCTTCTTCTCAGTGTCTCTGACATAGGGTTTCACTGTCCCGGGAAAGTCTCTGCTAACACCCTGCAGAGCGCTGTGCCCAATCTACAGAAACGTCTTGCGGTATCTCCTACAGGGAAAGTGCCAGGAGGGAATTGTCGAGCTTGTTCTCAGTGTCTCTGAGAATTGCTCTGATTATCCCTGTGACCTCTTTGCTAAGACTCTCCAGAGACCCGTCCTCAAAACCAACACACATCTTGACATATCTCCCACATTGATCGCAGTGTCTCCAGGAACGGCATTCAAGGAGCCAGGAACTTTTCTCCCTACACTGTCCATTGAGTTGTCCTCAAAACCAATATACATCCTGCTATATCTCCCACATGGAAAGTGCCAGGAGGGAGAAGTGGCGATTATGTTTAGACTTTCTCGGAACTGCTTCAAATCAACTAGATATCTTTGTGCTGTAAATCTCCCAACAGCCAAACGCAAAAGCAGCAAACATCTCGCTGTATGTCCCACATCCAAAGTGCCAAGAGAGAGCTTGCTCTCCCTGTCTTTGAGTACTGTTTTCGCTGTGCCGGTTACCTCTTTGCTAACATTCTCTTCAGCGCTGCAGGGAAACCAGGAACCACGTGGAGAAGGCACCCACACTGAAAGTGCCTGGAGGGAACATTGGGGCTTCTTCTCAGTGTCTCTGACATAGGGTTTCACTGTCCCGGGAAAGTCTCTGCTAACACCCTGCAGAGCGCTGTGCCCAATCTACAGAAACGTCTTGCGGTATCTCCTACAGGGAAAGTGCCAGGAGGGAATTGTCGAGCTTGTTCTCAGTGTCTCTGAGAATTGCTCTGATTATCCCTGTGACCGCTTTGCTAAGACTCTCCAGAGAGCCGTCCTCAAAACAAACACACATCTTGACATATCTCCCACATTGATCGCAGTGTCTCCAGGAACGGCATTCAAGGAGTCAGGAACTTTTCTCCCTACACTGTCCATTGAGTTGTCCTCAAAACCAATATACATCCTGCTATATCTCCCACATGGAAAGTGCCAGGAGGGAGAAGTGGCGATTATGTTTAGACTTTCTCGGAACTGCTTCAAATCAACTAGATATCTTTGTGCTGTAAATCTCCCAACAGCCAAACGCAAAAGCAGCAAACATCTCGCTGTATGTCCCACATCCAAAGTGCCAAGAGAGAGCTTGCTCTCCCTGTCTTTGAGTACTGTTTTCGCTGTGCCGGTTACCTCTTTGCTAACATTCTCTTCAGCGCTGCAGGGAAACCAGGAACCACGTGGAGAAGGCACCCACACTGAAAGTGCCTGGAGGGAACATTGGGGCTTCTTCTCAGTGTCTCTGACATAGGGTTTCACTGTCCCGGGAAAGTCTCTGCTAACACCCTGCAGAGCGCTGTGCCCAATCTACAGAAACGTCTTGCGGTATCTCCTACAGGGAAAGTGCCAGGAGGGAACTGTCCATCTTGTTCTCAGTGTCTCTGAGAATTGCTCTGATTATCCCTGTGACCTCTTTGCTAAGACTCTCCAGAGAGCCGTCCTCAAAACCAACACACATCTTGACATATCTCCCACATTGATCGCAGTGTCTCCAGGAACGGCATTCAAGGAGCCAGGAACTTTTCTCCCTACACTGTCCATTGAGTTGTCCTCAAAACCAATATACATCCTGCTATATCTCCCACATGGAAAGTGCCAGGAGGGAGAAGTGGCGATTATGTTTAGACTTTCTCGGAACTGCTTCAAATCAACTAGATATCTTTGTGCTGTAAATCTCCCAACAGCCAAACGCAAAAGCAGCAAACATCTCGCTGTATGTCCCACATCCAAAGTGCCAAGAGAGAGCTTGCTCTCCCTGTCTTTGAGTACTGTTTTCGCTGTGCCGGTTACCTCTTTGCTAACATTCTCTTCAGCGCTGCAGGGAAACCAGGAACCACGTGGAGAAGGCACCCACACTGAAAGTGCCTGGAGGGAACATTGGGGCTTCTTCTCAGTGTCTCTGACATAGGGTTTCACTGTCCCGGGAAAGTCTCTGCTAACACCCTGCAGAGCGCTGTGCCCAATCTACAGAAACGTCTTGCGGTATCTCCTACAGGGAAAGTGCCAGGAGGGAACTGTCCATCTTGTTCTCAGTGTCTCTGAGAATTGCTCTGATTATCCCTGTGACCTCTTTGCTAAGACTCTCCAGAGAGCCGTCCTCAAAACCAACACACATCTTGACATATCTCCCACATTGATCGCAGTGTCTCCAGGAACGGCATTCAAGGAGCCAGGAACTTTTCTCCCTACACTGTCCATTGAGTTGTCCTCAAAACCAATATACATCCTGCTATATCTCCCACATGGAAAGTGCCAGGAGGGAGAAGTGGCGATTATGTTTAGACTTTCTCGGAACTGCTTCAAATCAACTAGATATCTTTGTGCTGTAAATCTCCCAACAGCCAAACGCAAAAGCAGCAAACATCTCGCTGTATGTCCCACATCCAAAGTGCCAAGAGAGAGCTTGCTCTCCCTCTCTTTGAGTACTGTTTTCGCTGTGCCGGTTACCTCTTTGCTAACATTCTCTTCAGCGCTGCAGGGAAACCAGGAACCACGTGGAGAAGGCACCCACACTGAAAGTGCCTGGAGGGAACATTGGGGCTTCTTCTCAGTGTCTCTGACATAGGGTTTCACTGTCCCGGGAAAGTCTCTGCTAACACCCTGCAGAGCGCTGTGCCCAATCTACAGAAACGTCTTGCGGTATCTCCTACAGGGAAAGTGCCAGGAGGGAATTGTCGAGCTTGTTCTCAGTGTCTCTGAGAATTGCTCTGATTATCCCTGTGACCTCTTTGCTAAGACTCTCCAGAGAGCCGTCCTCAAAACCAACACACATCTTGACATATCTCCCACATTGATCGCAGTGTCTCCAGGAACGGCATTCAAGGAGCCAGGAACTTTTCTCCCTACACTGTCCATTGAGTTGTCCTCAAAACCAATATACATCCTGCTATATCTCCCACATGGAAAGTGCCAGGAGGGAGAAGTGGCGATTATGTTTAGACTTTCTCGGAACTGCTTCAAATCAACTAGATATCTTTGTGCTGTAAATCTCCCAACAGCCAAACGCAAAAGCAGCAAACATCTCGCTGTATGTCCCACATCCAAAGTGCCAAGAGAGAGCTTGCTCTCCCTGTCTTTGAGTACTGTTTTCGCTGTGCCGGTTACCTCTTTGCTAACATTCTCTTCAGCGCTGCAGGGAAACCAGGAACCACGTGGAGAAGGCACCCACACTGAAAGTGCCTGGAGGGAACATTGGGGCTTCTTCTCAGTGTCTCTGACATAGGGTTTCACTGTCCCGGGAAAGTCTCTGCTAACACCCTGCAGAGCGCTGTGCCCAATCTACAGAAACGTCTTGCGGTATCTCCTACAGGGAAAGTGCCAGGAGGGAATTGTCGAGCTTGTTCTCAGTGTCTCTGAGAATTGCTCTGATTATCCCTGTGACCTCTTTGCTAAGACTCTCCAGAGAGCCGTCCTCAAAACCAACACACATCTTGACATATCTCCCTCATTGATCGCAGTGTCTCCAGGAACGGCATTCAAGGAGCCAGGAACTTTTCTCCCTACACTGTCCATTGAGTTGTCCTCAAAACCAATATACATCCTGCTATATCTCCCACATGGAAAGTGCCAGGAGGGAGAAGTGGGGATTATGTTTAGACTTCCTCGGAACTGCTTCAAATCAACTAGATATCTTTGTGCTGTAAATCTCCCAACAGCCAAACGCAAAAGCAGCAAACATCTCGCTGTATGTCCCACATCCAAAGTGCCAAGAGAGAGCTTGCTCTCCCTGTCTTTGAGTACTGTTTTCGCTGTGCCGGTTACCTCTTTGCTAACATTCTCTTCAGCGCTGCAGGGAAACCAGGAACCACGTGGAGAAGGCACCCACACTGAAAGTGCCTGGAGGGAACATTGGGGCTTCTTCTCAGTGTCTCTGACATAGGGTTTCACTGTCCCGGGAAAGTCTCTGCTAACACCCTGCAGAGCGCTGTGCCCAATCTACAGAAACGTCTTGCGGTATCTCCTACAGGGAAAGTGCCAGGAGGGAACTGTCCATCTTGTTCTCAGTGTCTCTGAGAATTGCTCTGATTATCCCTGTGACCTCTTTGCTAAGACTCTCCAGAGAGCCGTCCTCAAAACAAACACACATCTTGACATATCTCCCACATTGATCGCAGTGTCTCCAGGAACGGCATTCAAGGAGCCAGGAACTTTTCTCCCTACACTGTCCATTGAGTTGTCCTCAAAACCAATATACATCCTGCTATATCTCCCACATGGAAAGTGCCAGGAGGGAGAAGTGGCGATTATGTTTAGACTTTCTCGGAACTGCTTCAAATCAACTAGATATCTTTGTGCTGTAAATCTCCCAACAGCCAAACGCAAAAGCAGCAAACATCTCGCTGTATGTCCCACATCCAAAGTGCCAAGAGAGAGCTTGCTCTCCCTCTCTTTGAGTACTGTTTTCGCTGTGCCGGTTACCTCTTTGCTAACATTCTCTTCAGCGCTGCAGGGAAACCAGGAACCACGTGGAGAAGGCACCCACACTGAAAGTGCCTGGAGGGAACATTGGGGCTTCTTCTCAGTGTCTCTGACATAGGGTTTCACTGTCCCGGGAAAGTCTCTGCTAACACCCTGCAGAGCGCTGTGCCCAATCTACAGAAACGTCTTGCGGTATCTCCTACAGGGAAAGTGCCAGGAGGGAACTGTCCATCTTGTTCTCAGTGTCTCTGAGAATTGCTCTGATTATCCCTGTGACCTCTTTGCTAAGACTCTCCAGAGAGCCGTCCTCAAAACCAACACACATCTTGACATATCTCCCACATTGATCGCAGTGTCTCCAGGAACGGCATTCAAGGAGCCAGGAACTTTTCTCCCTACACTGTCCATTGAGTTGTCCTCAAAACCAATATACATCCTGCTATATCTCCCACATGGAAAGTGCCAGGAGGGAGAAGTGGCGATTATGTTTAGACTTTCTCGGAACTGCTTCAAATCAACTAGATATCTTTGTGCTGTAAATCTCCCAACAGCCAAACGCAAAAGCAGCAAACATCTCGCTGTATGTCCCACATCCAAAGTGCCAAGAGAGAGCTTGCTCTCCCTGTCTTTGAGTACTGTTTTCGCTGTGCCGGTTACCTCTTTGCTAACATTCTCTTCAGCGCTGCAGGGAAACCAGGAACCACGTGGAGAAGGCACCCACACTGAAAGTGCCTGGAGGGAACATTGGGGCTTCTTCTCAGTGTCTCTGACATAGGGTTTCACTGTCCCGGGAAAGTCTCTGCTAACACCCTGCAGAGCGCTGTGCCCAATCTACAGAAACGTCTTGCGGTATCTCCTACAGGGAAAGTGCCAGGAGGGAATTGTCGAGCTTGTTCTCAGTGTCTCTGAGAATTGCTCTGATTATCCCTGTGACCTCTTTGCTAAGACTCTCCAGAGAGCCGTCCTCAAAACCAACACACATCTTGACATATCTCCCACATTGATCGCAGTGTCTCCAGGAACGGCATTCAAGGAGCCAGGAACTTTTCTCCCTACACTGTCCATTGAGTTGTCCTCAAAACCAATATACATCCTGCTATATCTCCCACATGGAAAGTGCCAGGAGGGAGAAGTGGCGATTATGTTTAGACTTTCTCGGAACTGCTTCAAATCAACTAGATATCTTTGTGCTGTAAATCTCCCAACAGCCAAACGCAAAAGCAGCAAACATCTCGCTGTATGTCCCACATCCAAAGTGCCAAGAGAGAGCTTGCTCTCCCTGTCTTTGAGTACTGTTTTCGCTGTGCCGGTTACCTCTTTGCTAACATTCTCTTCAGCGCTGCAGGGAAACCAGGAACCACGTGGAGAAGGCACCCACACTGAAAGTGCCTGGAGGGAACATTGGGGCTTCTTCTCAGTGTCTCTGACATAGGGTTTCACTGTCCCGGGAAAGTCTCTGCTAACACCCTGCAGAGCGCTGTGCCCAATCTACAGAAACGTCTTGCGGTATCTCCTACAGGGAAAGTGCCAGGAGGGAACTGTCCATCTTGTTCTCAGTGTCTCTGAGAATTGCTCTGATTATCCCTGTGACCTCTTTGCTAAGACTCTCCAGAGAGCCGTCCTCAAAACCAACACACATCTTGACATATCTCCCACATTGATCGCAGTGTCTCCAGGAACGGCATTCAAGGAGCCAGGAACTTTTCTCCCTACACTGTCCATTGAGTTGTCCTCAAAACCAATATACATCCTGCTATATCTCCCACATGGAAAGTGCCAGGAGGGAGAAGTGGCGATTATGTTTAGACTTTCTCGGAACTGCTTCAAATCAACTAGATATCTTTGTGCTGTAAATCTCCCAACAGCCAAACGCAAAAGCAGCAAACATCTCGCTGTATGTCCCACATCCAAAGTGCCAAGAGAGAGCTTGCTCTCCCTCTCTTTGAGTACTGTTTTCGCTGTGCCGGTTACCTCTTTGCTAACATTCTCTTCAGCGCTGCAGGGAAACCAGGAACCACGTGGAGAAGGCACCCACACTGAAAGTGCCTGGAGGGAACATTGGGGCTTCTTCTCAGTGTCTCTGACATAGGGTTTCACTGTCCCGGGAAAGTCTCTGCTAACACCCTGCAGAGCGCTGTGCCCAATCTACAGAAACGTCTTGCGGTATCTCCTACAGGGAAAGTGCCAGGAGGGAATTGTCGAGCTTGTTCTCAGTGTCTCTGAGAATTGCTCTGATTATCCCTGTGACCTCTTTGCTAAGACTCTCCAGAGAGCCGTCCTCAAAACCAACACACATCTTGACATATCTCCCACATTGATCGCAGTGTCTCCAGGAACGGCATTCAAGGAGCCAGGAACTTTTCTCCCTACACTGTCCATTGAGTTGTCCTCAAAACCAATATACATCCTGCTATATCTCCCACATGGAAAGTGCCAGGAGGGAGAAGTGGCGATTATGTTTAGACTTTCTCGGAACTGCTTCAAATCAACTAGATATCTTTGTGCTGTAAATCTCCCAACAGCCAAACGCAAAAGCAGCAAACATCTCGCTGTATGTCCCACATCCAAAGTGCCAAGAGAGAGCTTGCTCTCCCTGTCTTTGAGTACTGTTTTCGCTGTGCCGGTTACCTCTTTGCTAACATTCTCTTCAGCGCTGCAGGGAAACCAGGAACCACGTGGAGAAGGCACCCACACTGAAAGTGCCTGGAGGGAACATTGGGGCTTCTTCTCAGTGTCTCTGACATAGGGTTTCACTGTCCCGGGAAAGTCTCTGCTAACACCCTGCAGAGCGCTGTGCCCAATCTACAGAAACGTCTTGCGGTATCTCCTACAGGGAAAGTGCCAGGAGGGAACTGTCCATCTTGTTCTCAGTGTCTCTGAGAATTGCTCTGATTATCCCTGTGACCTCTTTGCTAAGACTCTCCAGAGAGCCGTCCTCAAAACCAACACACATCTTGACATATCTCCCACATTGATCGCAGTGTCTCCAGGAACGGCATTCAAGGAGCCAGGAACTTTTCTCCCTACACTGTCCATTGAGTTGTCCTCAAAACCAATATACATCCTGCTATATCTCCCACATGGAAAGTGCCAGGAGGGAGAAGTGGCGATTATGTTTAGACTTTCTCGGAACTGCTTCAAATCAACTAGATATCTTTGTGCTGTAAATCTCCCAACAGCCAAACGCAAAAGCAGCAAACATCTCGCTGTATGTCCCACATCCAAAGTGCCAAGAGAGAGCTTGCTCTCCCTCTCTTTGAGTACTGTTTTCGCTGTGCCGGTTACCTCTTTGCTAACATTCTCTTCAGCGCTGCAGGGAAACCAGGAACCACGTGGAGAAGGCACCCACACTGAAAGTGCCTGGAGGGAACATTGGGGCTTCTTCTCAGTGTCTCTGACATAGGGTTTCACTGTCCCGGGAAAGTCTCTGCTAACACCCTGCAGAGCGCTGTGCCCAATCTACAGAAACGTCTTGCGGTATCTCCTACAGGGAAAGTGCCAGGAGGGAATTGTCGAGCTTGTTCTCAGTGTCTCTGAGAATTGCTCTGATTATCCCTGTGACCTCTTTGCTAAGACTCTCCAGAGAGCCGTCCTCAAAACCAACACACATCTTGACATATCTCCCACATTGATCGCAGTGTCTCCAGGAACGGCATTCAAGGAGCCAGGAACTTTTCTCCCTACACTGTCCATTGAGTTGTCCTCAAAACCAATATACATCCTGCTATATCTCCCACATGGAAAGTGCCAGGAGGGAGAAGTGGCGATTATGTTTAGACTTTCTCGGAACTGCTTCAAATCAACTAGATATCTTTGTGCTGTAAATCTCCCAACAGCCAAACGCAAAAGCAGCAAACATCTCGCTGTATGTCCCACATCCAAAGTGCCAAGAGAGAGCTTGCTCTCCCTGTCTTTGAGTACTGTTTTCGCTGTGCCGGTTACCTCTTTGCTAACATTCTCTTCAGCGCTGCAGGGAAACCAGGAACCACGTGGAGAAGGCACCCACACTGAAAGTGCCTGGAGGGAACATTGGGGCTTCTTCTCAGTGTCTCTGACATAGGGTTTCACTGTCCCGGGAAAGTCTCTGCTAACACCCTGCAGAGCGCTGTGCCCAATCTACAGAAACGTCTTGCGGTATCTCCTACAGGGAAAGTGCCAGGAGGGAATTGTCGAGCTTGTTCTCAGTGTCTCTGAGAATTGCTCTGATTATCCCTGTGACCTCTTTGCTAAGACTCTCCAGAGAGCCGTCCTCAAAACCAACACACATCTTGACATATCTCCCTCATTGATCGCAGTGTCTCCAGGAACGGCATTCAAGGAGCCAGGAACTTTTCTCCCTACACTGTCCATTGAGTTGTCCTCAAAACCAATATACATCCTGCTATATCTCCCACATGGAAAGTGCCAGGAGGGAGAAGTGGGGATTATGTTTAGACTTCCTCGGAACTGCTTCAAATCAACTAGATATCTTTGTGCTGTAAATCTCCCAACAGCCAAACGCAAAAGCAGCAAACATCTCGCTGTATGTCCCACATCCAAAGTGCCAAGAGAGAGCTTGCTCTCCCTGTCTTTGAGTACTGTTTTCGCTGTGCCGGTTACCTCTTTGCTAACATTCTCTTCAGCGCTGCAGGGAAACCAGGAACCACGTGGAGAAGGCACCCACACTGAAAGTGCCTGGAGGGAACATTGGGGCTTCTTCTCAGTGTCTCTGACATAGGGTTTCACTGTCCGGGAAAGTCTCTGCTAACACCCTGCAGAGCGCTGTGCCCAATCTACAGAAACGTCTTGCGGTATCTCCTACAGGGAAAGTGCCAGGAGGGAACTGTCCATCTTGTTCTCAGTGTCTCTGAGAATTGCTCTGATTATCCCTGTGACCTCTTTGCTAAGACTCTCCAGAGAGCCGTCCTCAAAACAAACACACATCTTGACATATCTCCCACATTGATCGCAGTGTCTCCAGGAACGGCATTCAAGGAGCCAGGAACTTTTCTCCCTACACTGTCCATTGAGTTGTCCTCAAAACCAATATACATCCTGCTATATCTCCCACATGGAAAGTGCCAGGAGGGAGAAGTGGCGATTATGTTTAGACTTTCTCGGAACTGCTTCAAATCAACTAGATATCTTTGTGCTGTAAATCTCCCAACAGCCAAACGCAAAAGCAGCAAACATCTCGCTGTATGTCCCACATCCAAAGTGCCAAGAGAGAGCTTGCTCTCCCTCTCTTTGAGTACTGTTTTCGCTGTGCCGGTTACCTCTTTGCTAACATTCTCTTCAGCGCTGCAGGGAAACCAGGAACCACGTGGAGAAGGCACCCACACTGAAAGTGCCTGGAGGGAACATTGGGGCTTCTTCTCAGTGTCTCTGACATAGGGTTTCACTGTCCCGGGAAAGTCTCTGCTAACACCCTGCAGAGCGCTGTGCCCAATCTACAGAAACGTCTTGCGGTATCTCCTACAGGGAAAGTGCCAGGAGGGAACTGTCCATCTTGTTCTCAGTGTCTCTGAGAATTGCTCTGATTATCCCTGTGACCTCTTTGCTAAGACTCTCCAGAGAGCCGTCCTCAAAACCAACACACATCTTGACATATCTCCCACATTGATCGCAGTGTCTCCAGGAACGGCATTCAAGGAGCCAGGAACTTTTCTCCCTACACTGTCCATTGAGTTGTCCTCAAAACCAATATACATCCTGCTATATCTCCCACATGGAAAGTGCCAGGAGGGAGAAGTGGCGATTATGTTTAGACTTTCTCGGAACTGCTTCAAATCAACTAGATATCTTTGTGCTGTAAATCTCCCAACAGCCAAACGCAAAAGCAGCAAACATCTCGCTGTATGTCCCACATCCAAAGTGCCAAGAGAGAGCTTGCTCTCCCTGTCTTTGAGTACTGTTTTCGCTGTGCCGGTTACCTCTTTGCTAACATTCTCTTCAGCGCTGCAGGGAAACCAGGAACCACGTGGAGAAGGCACCCACACTGAAAGTGCCTGGAGGGAACATTGGGGCTTCTTCTCAGTGTCTCTGACATAGGGTTTCACTGTCCCGGGAAAGTCTCTGCTAACACCCTGCAGAGCGCTGTGCCCAATCTACAGAAACGTCTTGCGGTATCTCCTACAGGGAAAGTGCCAGGAGGGAATTGTCGAGCTTGTTCTCAGTGTCTCTGAGAATTGCTCTGATTATCCCTGTGACCTCTTTGCTAAGACTCTCCAGAGAGCCGTCCTCAAAACCAACACACATCTTGACATATCTCCCACATTGATCGCAGTGTCTCCAGGAACGGCATTCAAGGAGCCAGGAACTTTTCTCCCTACACTGTCCATTGAGTTGTCCTCAAAACCAATATACAT